>NC_090450.1:536001413-536003913 GCF_031143425.1 Pleurodeles waltl | reverse complement strand
AGAGACACACACACAGAGACACACACACAGAGACACACACACAGAGACACACACACAGAGACACACACACACAGAGACACACACACACAGAGACACACACACACAGAGACACACACACACACAGAGACAGAGACAGAGACAGAGACAGAGACAGAGACACGCACAGAGACAGAGACAGAGACACGCACAGAGACGCACACAGACACGCACAGAGACGCACACAGACAGACACGCACAGAGACGCACACAGACAGACACGCACAGAGACGCACACAGACAGACACGCACAGAGACGCACACAGACAGACACGCACAGAGACGCACACAGACAGACACGCACAGAGACGCACACAGACAGACACGCACAGAGACGCACACAGACAGACACGCACAGAGACGCACACAGACAGACACGCACAGAGACGCACACAGACAGACACGCACAGAGACGCACACAGACAGACACGCACAGAGACGCACACAGACAGACACGCACAGAGACGCACACAGACAGACACGCACAGAGACGCACACAGACAGACACGCACAGAGACGCACACAGACAGACACGCACAGAGACGCACACAGACAGACACGCACAGAGACGCACACAGACAGACACGCACAGAGACGCACACAGACAGACACGCACAGAGACGCACACAGACAGACACGCACAGAGACAGACACAGACAGACAGAGACAGAGACAGACACAGACAGACACAGACAGAGACGCACAGAGACAGACAGAGACGCACACAGACAGAGACGCACAGAGACAGACAGAGACGCACACAGACAGACACAGACAGAGACGCACACAGACAGACACAGACAGAGACGCACACAGACAGACACAGACAGAGACGCACAGAGACAGACACAGACAGACATAGACACACACACAGACAGAGACGCACACAGACAGAGACAGACAGAGACGCACACACAGACAGAGACGCACACAGACAGACACAGACAGAGACGCACACAGACAGACACAGACAGAGACGCACACACACACACACAGACAGAGACGCACACACACACACACAGACAGAGACGCACACACACACACACAGACAGAGACGCACACACTCACACAGACACACACTCACACAGACACACACTCACACAGACACACACTCACACAGAGACACAGACACACACACACACACACACACAGAGACACACACACACACAGAGACACACACACACACACAGAGACACACAGACAGAGACACACACACAGACACACAGAGACACACACAGAGACACACACAGACAGAGACACACAGAGACACACACAGACAGAGACACACACAGACAGAGACACACACACAGAGACACACACACAGAGACACACACACAGAGACACACACACAGAGACACACACACAGAGACACACACAGACAGAGACACACACACAGAGACACACACACACACAGAGACACACACAGACAGACAGAGACACACACAGAGACAGAGACACAGACACAGACAGAGACAGAGACACACACAGAGACAGAGACACAGACACAGACAGAGACAGAGACACACACAGAGACAGAGACAGAGACAGAGACAGAGACAGAGACGCACACAGACAGACAGAGACAGAGACGCACAGAGACGCACACAGACAGACACGCACAGAGACGCACACAGACAGACACGCACAGAGACGCACACAGACAGACACGCACAGAGACGCACACAGACAGACACGCACAGAGACGCACACAGACAGACACGCACAGAGACGCACACAGACAGACACGCACAGAGACGCACACAGACAGACACGCACAGAGACGCACACAGACAGACACGCACAGAGACGCACACAGACAGACACGCACAGAGACGCACACAGACAGACACGCACAGAGACGCACACAGACAGACACGCACAGAGACGCACACAGACAGACACGCACAGAGACAGACAGAGACAGACAGAGACAGACACAGACAGAGACGCACAGAGACAGAGACGCACACAGACAGACACAGACAGAGACAGACAGAGACAGACAGAGACGCACACAGACAGACACAGACAGAGACAGACAGACGCACACAGACAGAGACAGACAGAGACGCACACAGACAGACACAGACAGACACAGACAGAGACAGACAGAGACAGACAGAGACAGACAGAGACACACACACAGACAGAGACGCACACAGACAGAGACAGACAGAGACGCACACACAGACAGAGACGCACACAGACAGACACAGACAGAGACGCACACAGACAGACACAGACAGAGACGCACACAGACAGACACAGACAGAGACGCACACAGACAGACACAGACAGAGACGCACACACACACACACAGACAGAGACGCACACACACACACAGAGACGCACACACACACACAGACAGAGACGCACACACACACACACAGACAGAGACGCACACACACACACACAGACAGAGACGCACACACTCACACAGACACACACTCACACAGACACACAC
>NC_090450.1:535803913-535993913 GCF_031143425.1 Pleurodeles waltl | reverse complement strand
GTCACAGACAGGTTGCCTCATGTTCTGTCTGCCGGGGGGGCACAGGTGTTTGCACCTTTGAATAACATACACAGCCAGGCTGGGGCCCACTGTGCTGCTCACATCTGCTGCAGGCCATGAAGGTCTAGGAGCCCGTGAGTCTCTGTTGAAGGTGGGAGGGGTTACAGCAAAAGTGTCATTGCCGCAGAAGCTAAAGGGAGGAATGCCACGCATGGCATAGGTTATGTTATTTTTAAGTATTTACTCCAAGCAGAGAGAAACATGTTTTAAGCTCTGGTTACATTTTTTGATCTGGATGACGGAGAAGCAGAGTAAGAAGCTCTTGCAAGTTTCTGCTGCGTCTGGGATTTCTAGGGCCGAAAACTAAAACAGAGCACCTAATAAAAACCGAGCCTACATAAACAAATGGCTATTGATATATATTGCCTTCCTGGCCACCCAAACCTATCTTGCACTCCCCTTCGCCTCCGTGAAGAGTGCAGTATTATAAAATGGCCACCAGCCAGTCTGCCTCACAGATAAGGGAAACCAGCGAGAACCCCTTGTGGACTGATGGGCACTTGTGCTCTGGGACACAACTACATAACCAAACTACACGGCTTCTGAACCTGAATACTTTATTACCCAGAAATATATTTTATATGCATGGTTCTACAGTGATTAGAAGTGCAGTACACTAGTACCAAAAATGTTATATTGACCACTAGAGGTGATACTACCAGCATGCTGATCTTGAAGAATTTTAAAGATTGTTTACGCTTTCAGCTTTAAAGCTATGATATCAGGACCACAGTTTGAAAACAGGTCCAGGAGTACTAAAAGTGATAGAATATCTAATGCCTGGCTGCTCTTAAAATAAGGTAGAAGCGGATCATGAACATGCCAAATAGTAAAAGTTTCAATGGCAAGCAAAAATGCAGTGGAAATTAATTTAAAAGGGAAAATAGCCCATTCATACATTCTTGGCTCCATCTCTCTGCCGTGTTAATAAAGTTTGGAAATTAATGTTGCTGGCAATTGCTGCAGCTTCTTTGAGTGAGATGTTTCCCTCACAACCCTGTGGCCACTTTTGCCACTTCAGAAAGAGGATGTGTACTGTGCATGGCGACGTCTCATGGCTAAAAGGCTGATTTGAATGGGAAAAAAAATCTGTCTGTCTGCCTGGATACTGCTGCTCACTGTCTTCCTGACAGAGCAGGATCTCAATACTGCTGCGTCCTGTCAAACTCCTGCCCCAAATAACTAATAAAACCAGCAGAGAAATCACGCCACAACGTGGAAGTGTTTATCTAAATCTATACTTCGATGTTCTTCACTGCAGTACATGTACATTTTATTACACTTTGGTTTCATTCTGAAGCATCCTATATAAAATCCTGCACTAAAAGACAATTGAAATAAAAAAGGTAGAAGTGTTGTAGTTCACGCTATGGACGCCATGAGCGTGAATAACCGAGACAAAAGAAAAAGGGAGTTTGTTCGTAGTAAAGCATATTGGCAGTCTAACCCCTCTCTATGCTGAAAGCATGTTTCACCCCTGAGTCCGTAACGAACCCTGGGCCTGCTCCCTGTGTACATCTCACTAAGAAAATAAAATATTGGCGGGTCTACCAGCAGTTTCCATATTTTTTTTTTTTTTTTCATAACCGACTTTATTACTTTTGATGAGAAAAATAAAGTTCACGAGGTGGTACCAGTACATTAGACATATTGAGCAATTGGAGGTATCTCATATAGACACACATTTACATACAATGTAATTCATTTTGTAGAATGTTGTTAACCCGTTATAGTACCTTTTAATCATACTTTACACATGATAGGAACCGTACAGTCACATTCACTTTCCTTCATATTTATACAGTCCCCAGCCATAGAGACCAGATTTTATTGAATTTCTTTGGACAGCCCCCGGCCTGGTATACAGGTCGTTCCATTTTGGCACACCAGTGCAGCCCCTGCATCACTGCACTAGGAAGGGGGGTGCTCAGCGCCCACTGTGCAGCAATGTCTTAGTTATAAGCAGCGCTATGCCAAAAAATGTTTTTTTTGGTGCCCTCAAATCCCTCCATCACCCCCAGAAGAGCCACCAACGGGGAAGGCTCAAGGGTGAGCTCCAGCACTGCTGAGAGCTCACCCAAAATTTGTGACCAGTAGCGAACAATGACTGGGCAGGACCAGGCTATATGAAAAGTCAGCGGGTGAATGGGCTTATCTATTACAGCCCGTGGTTGGGTGCAGCCCTGCCCAGTGGAGCCTAGTAGGGGTGAGGTATGCACTGTGTAAATAATATATTTGTGTTAAGCGTAGTTTGGCAGATATGGTGAGAGCGCGTGGTGCCTTTAATGCATCTCTCCAATCATCGTCTTCCATGGACCCAATCAGTCTCCCACCAGGAGCACAGAGACTGAAGAGCCTTGGAGCATTCAATATTAAGGATCAATAAATTTGCAAGCACCCTGGGCCCCCATCATTATCTTGGCTTCCATGGCACTGAAATCAAGGACAAAAGTGTCCCTGGAGATTTGGATCGCCAGTGCGTGTCTTAGTTGTAGAAATTTGTGGAATGGTGTCGTAGCCAGGGCACAAGATTGTTGTAGTTCATGAAAGGACAACATATGATTACGGCCCTATACATCACCGACTACGGTGAGACCAATATTATTCCATTTGGAGAATCCTTCCAGGCCTACCACCTCCTGTGGCAGTGTCCCTTTCCACAACGGTGTGCACCGGGTGATTCAGTTCCACCATCCTATGTGTTTCTGGGCAGAGCGCCACCCTTAAAACACCAAACGCATTATCTTGGGAATAGTCTGAGGGATGGAGTTCCCATACATCATACCCATGATTCTGGAGAACCTGATTGTGGCGAGCTCTAGGCAGTAGGCCGGGTCATCCTCCTCCCCCCCCTCTCCCCCCCCCCCCCCGCCCACGTTAAGCCATTCATTAATAATCAGCGTTTGAATAGCCAAGTGGTACAGGTACAGATTTGACATGGCTAAGCCACTTTAATAGGTGTCCCGCTGACATACATCCCCAGAAATGCGGCGCCTGCCATCTTGCCAAATGAAAGCGCAGGGAACCGTGTCCATTTCTCTGAACCACTGGCAGGGGAGCTGAATGAGGAGATTCTGGAGGGTGTACAATAAGCATGGTAGAGCTAGCATTTTGTACAAGGCTATGCGCCCCATCCTATTTAATGGTAGGGCCTGCCATCTCTCAAGATCGGTTTTCACTCTTGACAATGAGTGTGACGTTTAGGGACCATACCATGGATGGCTCGAATGCAATTTTGATTCCCAGTAATTGAAGCTAAGGCGTCGTATCAGTATATAAGATTGCCAGTCCATGGCGTCACAGGAGCTCGCGAGTGGGATCAAGAGTGATATCTGATGATTTACTCGGAGACCAGAGGCCTCACAAAAACCCGGAGTAAGTATAGGCATTTGGGACAGCTCCCTGCCGGGTGTGATAAATATAAAAGTACGTCAGCAGCATAAAGAGCAATGCTGTCTTCCTCCCTCAAAGGCCCCCTCCACCCAGTAAGAAAGGCAGGGGGGAAGAGATGAGTTGTCGGTGCGCCAAGGCGACATGTAGCCTCCGTAAACAGTGTTGAGTCCCCCGGGAGGGCATGGAGCCACATTGATTGGGATGAACCAACAGGCGTAGGACTGTCTTCAGGCGGGTAACTGGGATAGTAGCATATATATCTTTATCTTCCCTTTTCTTCAGGAAATGGGTTGGTAGGCAGTGCATGACATGGGAAGGGGCTGTGATTTTGGGAATACTGCTTTTGTGGCCTGATCTAGTTCCTCGGGTAAATAGCCCTTTTGCAGGGACTCCTTATAGAGATCATGGTGGCGAGGTATCAATGTCTCTCTGAACAGGATAACCATCCGGGCCCGGGGTCTTACCCGGTTTCAGAGCCGTGATGGCCTCACCAAATTTCTCAGGCGAGATGGGCTCATCCAAAGTTCAACTAATCGCTGTTGGGAGGCAGGAAAGGGAAATCTCCTGTAAGAGTGGGCATCCCGCTCAATGGTTGGTCTGGGAACAGCCGTATATGAGGCGGCATAGTACTTGGAAAAGGTGGAGGCAATACCCCCAGGAGTATTCTGAATTGCCCCAGTTGCATCCTTCTCTTCAGGGACCACTCGCCCCAGCTGCTGTGGGCCATGAGCCAGCTGGTAAAATAGTTTGCTGTAGGAAGTTGGCTCTGTATGTACTATTTCAAAGTAAGAAATGGCATGCACAGAGTCCAAGGGTTCCCCTTAGAGGTAAGATAGTGGCAAAAAGAGATAATTCTAATGCTCTATTTTGTGGTAGTGTGGTCGAGCAGTAGGCTTATCAGGAGGTAGTGTTAAGCATTTTTTGTACACACACAGGCAATAAATGAGGAACACTCTAAGACAATTTCAGGTCAATAGGTTTTTGTATAGAAAAATGTATTTTCTTAGGTTATTTTAAGAACCACAGGTTCAAGAATTACAATCAATACTTCAAATGAAAGGTGCTTCACTTAGGTATCTTAGGAACTTTGAATCAGCAAAATAGCATGTACAGAAAAATGGCAATAAGCTATTTTAAAACTAGACAGTGCAAATTTCAACAGTTCCAGGTAAGTAAACCATCTACAGGGTTCAAAGTTGGGTCCAAGGTAGCCCACCGTTGGGGGTTCAGGGCAACCCCAAAGTTACCACACCAGCATCTCACGGCCGGTCAGGTGCATAGGTCAAAGTGGTGCCCAAAACACATAGGCTTCAATGGAGAAGTGGGTGCCCCGGTTCCAGTCTAGCAGCAGGTAGGTACCTGCGTCTTTGGAGGGCAGACCAGGGGGGTTTTGTAGGGCACCGGGGGGGGGGGGGGGGGGGGGGGGGAGACACACAAGTCAGCACAAAAAGTACACCCTCAGCGGCACAGGGGCGGCCGGGTGCAGAGTGCAAACAGGCGTCAGGTTTGCAATTGGTTTCAATGGGAGACCCAGGGGTCTCTTCAGCGAAGCAGGCAGGCTAGGGGGGAGGGCTCCTCGGGGTAGCCACCACCTGGGCAAGGGAGAGGGCCACCTGGGGGTCGCTTCTGCACTGGAGGTTGGATCCTTCAGGTCCTGGGGGCTGCGGGTGCAGTGTCTTTACCAGGCGTCGGGTTCTTGGGAGCAGGCAGTCGCGGTCAGGGGGAGCCTCTGGATTCCCTCTGCAGGCGTCACTGGGGGGGCTCAGGCGGGGTCAACTCTGGCTACTCACAGGGTCGCAGTCGCCGGGAAGTCCTCCCTGTAGTGTTGTTTCTCCACAGGTCGAGCCGAGGGCATCGGGTGCAGAGTGCAAAGTCTCACGCTTCCGGCGGGAAACGTGTTGTCTTTAAAAGTTCCTTCCTTTATTTGTTGCAAAGATGTTTCTTCTTTTGAGCAGAGCCGCTATCCTCGGGAGTTCTTGGTCCTTTTAGATGGAGGGTAGTCCTCTGAGGCTTCAGAGGTCGCTGGACCCTGTGGAATGCGTCTGTTTCAGTTTTTCTTGAAGTGGGGAGACAGGCCGGTAGGGCTGGGGCCAAAGCAGTTGGTGTCTCCGTTTTCTCTGCAGGGCTTCAGGTCAGCAGTCCTCCTTCGTCTTCAGGTTGCAGGAATCTATCTTGCTAGGTTCTGGGAGCCCCTAAATACTCAATTTAGGGGTGTGTTTAGGTCTGGGGGGGTTAGTAGCCAATGGCTACTAGCCCTGAGGGTGGCTACACCCTCTTTGTGCCTCCTCCCTGAGGGGAGGGGGGCACATCCCTAATCCTATTGGGGAATCCTCCATCTGCAAGATGGAGGATTTCTAAAAGTCACAGTCACCTCAGCTCAGGGCGCCTTATGGGCTGTCCTGACCGGCCATTGACTCCTCCTTGTTTTTCTCATTACCTCCTCCGGCCTTGCTGCCAAAAGTGGGGCCGTGGCCGGAGGGGGCGGGCATCTCCACTAGCTGGAGTGCCCTGGGGTGCTGTAACAAAGGGGGTGAGCCTTTGAGGCTCACCGCCAGGTGTTATAGTTCCTGCAGGGGGAGGTGAGAAGCACCTCCACCCAGTACAAGCTTTGTTACTAGCCACAGAGTGACAAAGGCACTCTCCCCATGTGGCCAGCAACATGTCTGGTGTGTTCCACACTGGAAGTCGGGTATGTTTTCAGGGGGCATCTCTAAGATGCCCTCTGGGGTGTATTTCACAATAAAATGTACACTGGCATCAGTGTGCATTTATTGTGCTGAGAAGTTTGATACCAAACTTCCCAGTTTTCAGTGTAGCCATTATGGTGCTGTGGAGTTTGTGTATGACCGACTCCCAGACCATATACTCTTATGGCTACCCTGCACTTAAAATGTCTAAGGTTTTGTTTAGACACTGTAGGGGCATAGTGCTCATGCACCTATGCCCTCACCTATGGTATAGTGCACCCTGCCTTAGGGTTGTAAGGCCTGCTAGCGGGGTGACTTGTCTATGCCATAGGCAGTGTGAGGTTGGCATGGCACCCTGAGGGAAGTGCCATGTCGACTTAGTCATTTTCTCCCCATCAGCGCACACAAGCTGGCAAGCAGTGTGTCTGTGCTGAGTGAGGGGTCCCCAGGGTGGCATAAGACATGCTGCAGCCCTTAGAGACCTTCCCTGGCATCAGGGCCCTTGGTACCAGTTACAAGGGACTTACCTGGATGCCAGGGTGTGCCAATTGTGGAAACAAAGGTACAGGTTAGGGAAAGAACACTGGTGTTGGGGCCTGGTTAGCAGGCCTCAGCACACTTTCAAATCATAACTTGGCATCAGCAAAGGCAAAAAGTCAGGGAGTAACCATGCCATGCCTTACATTTGCTATATATCTCCCCAGCTGTATATATACGTGCATGGGAGTCACACCACAGCAGCTTTGCCTGTTCGAGGGAGAGGGTCCTGAGTTCCTCTCATCGGTTCTAGGGCTCACTCATGGTACCCACCCTCCTTCCCGATTTAGCTCTCATTCTAGCAGCAGCGCCCGGGCTTCTAGTCATGTTATGTGTGTTTATTTCTCCTTTTTGTGGTTCTCGTCCCTTTCGGCGTTGGGGGCACACACAGGCCCAATGTGGGTCTTCACCCCTACCCCCCAAACCTCATGTGTCACCAAGAGAGAGGGAGGGGCAGCTGATGCTTAATTGGTCAATGTTTTTGGTGCTTAGCCTGCCCCCTCCAGAAGCATGGCCCAGCCGCCCAACAAGCCTGGGTGATCACCGGCACCCTGGGTGTCCCGCAACCTGGTCTGCGCCCTCTCTCTGCGGGAGTGCCCCAAGGCAGGGCTGTCTGCAGGATCAATGCGGCCTCATGGTGGCGGAAGAAGCTACTTCCTCACTGCTGCTGCAGTCTAGGAAGCTGGAGCGTCCAGCCCGGCCCTCCACCATGAGTCCCCAGGCAGAGCACACAGTCCAGCCCGGCCCTCCACCATGAGTCCCCAGGCAGAGCACGCATGGCTCCCTGCTCTGTGGGCCCCCTTCCCCGATCCTCACCACAGGGGGATCAGCCGCCAACAGGGGCCCAGGGAGGCCTCACGTCTGGCCCCAAGGACACCAGACGGCGCGAAGGCCAGCACACAGGCAGGCTGCCGAACAGGTCAGGCTGTCGCAGACATGCCTGTGCTGCCTCCCAGGTGGGACCGGATCCCTTTGAATGTAGTGAGGGGGTGTGGGGGGGCCATCACCAGCAGGTTACCGTTTTGGGCTCCGCAGGTACAGGAGACAGCATAGCGTGTGGTGGATGGCAGAGGGGTGCAGAGCACTCTTAGAGTGCGTCCGCCATCTTGATGCCCCCAAGCCACGCCCCCTGCAGTTTCCATTATTTGTTGTGCATGACACAATAAAAAGCACTCAATAGGTGAACAAGTGCCAGATACAGATGGCCCTTTTTGATTTGGGTACTCTTCCCAGTTTGCAGGCTTAGGTTAAGTCCCTGTCCATTCGTCCCCTGCTAAATACCATGCTGTAGATCCAACAGAATATCACTATATTCCACCCACTCCTCCAGTCTACTAAAAAGTATTTTGCCTGTGACTTTCACCAAAGAAGCAAGTAAGGAGATTGGGCGGTAGCAAGCTGGATTGAAACGGTCCCCCTTTTAATAGATAGGGACTAACAAAGAATCAAACCACATGCTCAGTATACCTATTCAGCAGCAAGCCCCTATTACTTTGGTCAGAATTGGTCCCTTAAATGGCATGTTAAACTTAAAGATATCCATGCGATACCGTCTGGTCTCTGTGCTTGACTGCCCTTGCTGTTCAAGAGGGCCCTGTTTGTCTCGTCCAAAGAAGAGGATAAGCTACCGTGGTTGTGGTGATGACTCCTAAACAATGACCTTGTCTGGCCGGAAAGATTCCAAGTTAGGAATAGAATAAATCTTGGGAAAAGTGGGCTACTCGGTCTGTTTAGTTTATCTGAACCTCCAGTCTAGGCCCACTGCCATCTCTCAACATGGGGCCATTGACCACTAGTCAGAAGGCTGAGCAGTATTTGATTTTATTTGCTTCTAGGAGGGACTCCCAGGCTTGCTTATTTAGCTCGCTTTTCCTTTCTTTGAGCGCTAAACTGTAGTCACACAGACATGCCTTTACTTCACCTAGTTGATTTATGGAGAGCTATTTTAAGTCACCCATGGGCTTTAGAATATTTGTGTTTGAACCAGCCTGGTCAGTCTGGGGCATTGATCTATTTAGGTCATCTTTTACTTAAAATACTTAGGAAAGCTGCCTTAATATCTTTGTTGCTGTAAGAATCATTTAAACAAATGTCAAAAGCCCCTCTTAGATCAATGACCAGTTATTCAAAAATGTTCTCTGGATTGACCTGTGTCCATCATAAAGAAATTCCAGTATGTATTTATTTCAATGTTGTCAACAGAATGATCTCTGTGGGTACTTTCCTAGCACATCACAAGTTGGACATTGACACTCCTTGATATGGAGTGGGTAATGAAATATAAATAATAGTGTTCTAAATTTGTGAGACAAAAGTATGCAGTCAGTAACAGTAGTATTACCCCGCCATTAAATGTATGAGGGGTACTTAGTTTCTTTTTTGCAAAAAACAGAACTTACTTAAACATGTCATTCAACTTTGCTCCATAATTGTTATGGATAAAATGGAATTGACCCATATCATGTATGTCCATCATACCGCAAACGTTTTTGGATGGAAGTTGACATAAATATACATTAAAATCACCTCCCCAAAGGATAAAAACCTCCTTCCCTTAACCTTTTCGGTGCGGGCGTCGGCCACTGGCCGACGCCCACACACCCTCCCTTGTGCGGGTCACGACCAGTGGCCGACACCAGGAAGGGTATTAATAAATCCTCGGGTGCGTCGCACCCGAGGATTTATTTATTTATTTTTAAACTTCCCCCGGGAGACACGGAAGCTTCCGTGTCTCCCCCCACCCACCCCTTTGTGACGTCAGCTCACCGTGAGGCGCGCTGACGTTTCAAAGGTGTTTTCCCCATCAAAGCAGGAAGCAGCCTTGCGGCCGCTTCCTGCTTTGATGGGGAAAACGGCCTTTCCCACGTTCTGGAAGGCCTCGTAAGAAAGGGGAGAGTCTCCACTTTCTTACGAGGCCTTCCTGAAAGTGTTTCCTGGCCCCCGATCACAGCACAGCTTCGATCGGGGGCCAGGAAACACCACTAGACACCAGGGATTTCACTTTGGGGGGGGGGCGGCCCCCCCGGAAAACGGGCCCCCCCCCCGGCATAATTTTTATAAAAAAAAAAAAGGTAGGTGCCCCCTGGGGGGGGGGTGCGATCGCGCCCCCCCCCCCCCCCCCAGGGGATTTAAAAAAAAAAATAATAATAATAATTAATAAATTAAATAAAATGACAGGGGGTCGCCCGTGGGCAGGGTGACCCCCTGTGGGAGCAATATTTTTTTTTAGATGTTGTAGGGTTTCCCTGGGGGCCATTTTGGCCCCCAAGGAAACCATACAACAACTAAAAAAAAGAAAAAATAGATGTGTATAGATAGATCTATATATATCTATGTAGATAGATATATCTAGGTACATGGATATATCTATGTAGATAGATAGATAGATAGAGATATATATATATATATTCTTTCCTGGGCGGGAGCCCTTTAAACTTTGCCGGAGGCAGCCTCAGCTGCTGATAGGGCGGGAAGCCCTTCTTTAATTCACAGCGCGCCCGCAACCGCGGGACGCGCACAACTTCTTTCCTGGGCGGGAGCCCTTTAAACTTTGCCGGAGGCAGCCTCAGCTGCTGATAGGGCGGGAAGCCCTTCTTTAATTCACAGCGCGCCCGCAACCGCGGGACGCGCACAACTTCTTTCCTGGGCGGGAGCCCTTTAAACTTTGCCGGAGGCAGCCTCAGCTGCTGATAGGGCGGGAAGCCCTTCTTTAATTCACAGCGCGCCCGCAATCGCGGGACGCGCGCGGGCAGCGCCCGGGCAAAGGGCGGGCCCGTCCTTCGCCCGTCATCGACCGGAAGAGGCCGGGCCGGGCCCCCCCTCTAACGCCTTCTCCTCTCTACAGTGTCATTTATACTTGTGTGCTGCGCCAGGTACAGTGCGATCTCTTATTAAATATGGGGAAAAGGAAAATTAATGTTCAAAAGGGGATAGGTGGGTCCAGCTCCCTCCAGTCCTCCATTACCAGTTATTTATCCTCTGTAATGGGGGCCATTGAGTCTGAACTAGAACATGTAGAAGAAAGGATTGGGGCTGTCCAAAGTACTGTCCAATATCCTCCGCTGGAACCTTCTCTGGAACTTATCAGCCACGCTCCTACCTCCTTAAGTACTGGTCTTTCACCACTGTCCTTAACAACAAACTCCATCCAGTTGAAAGAAGACAAAATTCCTACTTTTGATCGTACTACTTCTTCTCCCCTTTTAGTTACTCCTCCTTCTGAGGGTTCTCAGACTGTTTCTCCACCTACGAAGAAGAGGCGAGCCGGGAAAAAGCCAAAAAATGTAAAAAAGGTCACAGGTTTTAAAAAGAACTTACCTACCCATTTGACCCAAAGTAACAAACCTTCAGCCCCCTTGGTTTTTACCTCTGAATGTCTTCCAAGTACGATCATTTCTGAAGATGGCTCTAATAGATTTGACTCGACACTTAAATTATTTTGTGCAACTTTAGAGGCTAAAATTACAACTTTGATTACCGAGAAGCTTGATTGTTTTTTTAATGATGTAACTAGGCTTTTATCTAGTTTCTCTAAACCTGGCCCACTTAGCTCGGGAATTCTCCCTGGCCCCGAATCAGTTTATTTACCTACTCCTCCCCCTACACTGGCACCCCAAGGAGCCGGTAACTATTTGTCTGATCTACAAGTTGTCCCTGGCCAAGGAACCCTTGTGGATAACCCTGTATTATGTCCAGCAAGGAAGGCTCACTCCTCTAGGTTGCAAGACAATGGCTCCAACTTATTCACTAATCATGCAGACTTTTTACATTTACCTCCGGACTGTAATCCGTACGTTTTGGTTCTTTCTAACGTTCCTCCTTTGGAGTGCCGCAAACTAGAAGATACCCACTCTTTAATTAGGAAAGCCGGCCATTGGTTGAATTCTAAATTTAAACCAAATTCTTCAGGCTTCCGTAATGATAAGATTCTTATGGCCCGAAGGGTGAAGAGGGTTGGCTTCTCAAAAGAATTGAAGGAGGGCGATTATGTTATTTTAAACTTTGCCAATCCTCAGTCAGTAGATTATTTTTTGACTAAATCGGCCTATTGTAATATGTTAAATAACAAGATTCAAATCCATTCCCTGCACCATTTTTATGACCCTGTGCTTTTACCAAATCGTCCTATTACTAATTTAAGCATGCACAGCCAAGAGCCAGATAGGTCTCTCTTACAGGTCAACGTTCCAACTAGCAATAGATTCTCGACCCTTAGTCACTTTGATGAGAATGATTGACTATCGGTGACCCACCACTGTTCTTCTAATTTAGAGAGACGGATGGTTGGGACCGTCCAATCCAAGCGTATCAGGGGCACAGGAATGTGTACTACAGATTTACAAACTCATCTAAATACCAAAGTCTCATCATTATGTTCTGCATTTAGACCACTAACCCTGCTCAGTTGGAATGTAGCAGGGTTGCGATCTAAAACTAACAATTCGGACTGGAAGAGTTTCATTTCTTCTTATGATATAATTTGTCTACAGGAAACTTGGTCTAAAGATATGTTTTTCTTGAATGGCTTTACTTCTTTTTGCCAGCCGGCACGGAGTTCTCACATGGGGAGAGCTAGTGGTGGCCTTTTAGTACTTGTTTCTGTAAATCTTCCGCTTTTAAATGTGTCCCTAATTTGGTCTTCCCCTTATTTTATGGTTGTTCTCGTCTCTATAAGCGGGCAAAAGGATATTCTAATTTTAAACTTTTATAATAATATCCCTCGGGGCTTCCTTATGACCCATCTGGAAGAGGTAATGGATTTTATAGATTCCTCACATGCTTTACAGTTTAGTGATTTAACTATTTTCTGGGTGGGTGATTTTAATATTCCCTTATGCTGTAAAGAACACACGGACTTGTGTGCCTTCCCTGTTGAGGGTAGAGAGTCACCAATTCATTTTAATCATACCTCTGAAGGAGATGCCTTAAATTCTTTTATTTGTAAATTTGATCTGGTTCACGTTACAGAGAAATTGGCCCCTGATGCCCGTAATACGCCCACTTACACCGGGAATTTGAAGGGGAGTACCATTGATTTTATACTTATCAGCTCTTCTGATTTTTATCTAATTAGAAATTTTAAGATTACGCCTCATTGTGCAAGTGATCACAACCCTCTTAGTATTACACTGGACCTAAAAGTAAATCAGGCACCCTTGAACAAAAATTTGTGTGCTGCTACAGTTTATAATTTAAATAGTGGCATTCGTTTAAAATGGGATAAAATTGACCCTAAAAAGTTTAACCAAGAAATTGTAAGAAGTAGGTCTGATACGATTTATACGTGTTTGTCTCAGCAATTAGACTCTGACTGTATTGTGCGAGAATTCGAATCCTTAAGTAGTGATATTTCACGCGCCCTGGTGATGGACAGGCCCGGGAAGGGGCCGGTGGTCCATAGATGGTTTGATTCTGCGTGTTCTTTAGCCCATAAAAAACTTAAAGAAGCTCTTAAAGCAGTTCCTCCCGCACGTCAATTAGTTAAATCAGCGAGGACTGACTATAAGGTTGCCCTTGATAAACGGAAATCCGAAATTAGGTCCAGGGCTTGGAGCGATCTTTTGGCCGCATCTGAATTTAAGGACACTTCCAAATTCTGGAAAGTGATAAATCACCCTTACTTTTCTGATAAGAACTCTTTGGCCAATGAATGTTTTATTACTGAGGATGTCTGGATAAATCATTTTAGGAAAGTTTTCTGCTCTGAAACTTATGAGAATTCGCATGTGGCAGTTACTCCTGCTACACATTTTACTCCAGATTTTAACTTTAAGGCCCTAAATATTATTTTTGATCTCCATGAGGTCAAAGGTGCCATTGATAGATCAAGGCAGGGAAAGGCCCCTGGACCCGATGGGGTTCCTGTCGACCTTTTTAAATCAGAAATTGAGCTCTGGGGCCCTTTGGTTACAAATGTGTTGAACAACGTGGTAACTAGTAATGTGCCCTCTTCATGGAAATCGGCTATTATTGTTCCCATCTTTAAAAAAGGTAATAGACAAGACCCCTTTTGTTACAGACCAATCTCCCTTATTGATTCAACGGCAAAGATTTTAGGTAGTGTGATCTTGTCCCGTTTAGAAGATTGGGTAACAGATGCCCAGATTTTATCTCCCATCCAATTTGGTTTTAGACCCGGTGTGGGCACAGTTGAGCAAGTTTTAAACTTACAATTGATACTTAATAAATATGTGTCTGTTAAGAAAGAGTCCATCCACATGGCTTTTATCGATCTAACCAGTGCCTTTGATTTGGTTAACAGATCCAAGTTATGGCAAATCCTAGAAGTTCTAGGGTGTGACCCGGCTCTATTGGAGCTTATTAAACGTCTACATACAGACCTAACGGTTTCTGTTCAGGTCGGCTCATTTGGGCAGAGAACCCCTCCTATTCCGTCAACCAGGGGCGTAAGGCAAGGATGTATTTTAGCCCCTTTTCTTTTCTTGATTTATATAAATGGGCTCTATGATTTTTTGGTTAAACAAGCAAAGGATGTACCGAAGATGGGCCAAAGATTACTTCCAGTTTTATTATATGCGGATGATGCAGTTTTAATTGCTCGTACTGCAAATGGCTTACAGGGCTTATTGGACATATTTTATGAGTTTATGTCGAGCCTCGATTTGAAGGTCAATTACCCCAAGACTTTTGTCATGACCTGTGGCCCACGTAACACAAAATCCAAACAATTTACTATGGGAGGGCATTCTCTTATTAAGGTCAAAGATTTTTGTTACCTAGGCATGCATTTGAGTTCCTCTCTGTCCTGGAAGACTCATATTAATTTTAAGCTCCAACAGCTGATAAGGAACACCGAAGCGATCTTTCGCTTCTCTAATAAACTAGGCCATAGACCCCCCGCACATATGAAAACTCTGTATAATTCTAAGTGTACCGCAGCTGTGCTCTACGGAGCAGGCGTCTGGGGCTGTGTAAAGGTACCATCTCTCCAGAGGGTCGAAAATAAATTTTTGCGAAGATTACTGTTGGTTCCAAAATGTACTGCAAATATCATCTGCCACGAAGAACTTGGTCAGTGTTTTTTGGAGGATAGGGTTTTTTTGGCGCCATTATTGCTTTGGATTAGATGTTGGCTAAACCCAATGGCAAAATTGGTCCAAGATTGTATTTCCGAATGCTTACAATTGGAAAATTCAAATAGGATCCCCTGGCTTATGTTTCTACGAAACTCTTTTGAGAATTTAGGTCTTAGATATATGTTTGATGAACCTCACCTATTAACTATAAATTCTAGGTCCGTTCTGAAGGCTACTTACTCCGAGTACATATCAGACCTGAGATTTTACAGTTCTCTGAAATTAAAATCCTTTGATTCCTATTCTCAGGTTGTGACAGCCCCATGCCTTGAACCTTATCTGACCTGGTTTTCCAGTTTTAAGATACTTTCTTTTTTAACACTTTTTAGACTTAATTTAATTCATTTTAAAGTAGCGTTTCCTGAACCATGTTTTTGGAAAAGGGATTTACCTCTTTGTCCCTGTGATTCTAGATCAACCCAGAGTACTTTGCACTTTTTTCTCTTTTGCCCTTTTTATGCTGCTCCTAGAGGGGTTTGCATTTTACCCACTTTACGTTCTGTTAGACCCATCCATTACAAGGAAGCTTTAATATATTTTCAGAGATTGCCAGATAGACAAATTTGTCATTTTGTATTAGATTTTGTTACAGCTTCTTTAAGCATTAGGAAAAGGCTCATTTCATTTTAAATGTATATGTATGTATAGTTTAATATTGTAAGTTAATCTTTGTATTCTGTTATTGTGATTTTTCTTATGTTATGAGTTTTATTTGTTTCTTTTATGAGATTTTAGACCGGATGTTTACGTAATGTTTTAGATATGGTACTATTTTATTCTTCTATCTATTTACTGTAACGTAATTATTGTGTGGTATTTGTGTTTTTGTCTGTACTTTTATGGCATTTGCCGAATAAAGTTTTGTGACTGACTGACTATATATATATATATATATATATATATATGTATGTATATGTAGATCTATATCAATCAAAGAGATTTATAAAGCGCGCTACTCACCCGTGAGGGTCTCAAGGCGCTGGGGGGGGGGGGGGGGACGGGGGGAAAAAACTAAATTTTAACTGTATTTTGGCTATTTTCTTGGTCTCCTCCAAGGGAAACCACAAACTCTGGGCACCATTAGAATCCCTAGGATGTTGGAAAAAAAGGCCGCAAATTTGGCGTGGTTAGCTTATGTGGACAAAAAGTTATGAAGCCCTAAGAGCGAACTACCCCAAATAGCCAAAAAAGGGCTCAGCACTGGGGGGGAAAAGGCCCAGCAGCTAAGGGGTTAACAGCTGTACATGGTTTTAAGGTTGTTGTCCAGACGAGGTTATATTTTAAGTGTATCATAAAGTAATGTGTTATTGTATTGTGCAAATTAACAGGTGCTAAGCTTATTAGAAGTTTCAATCACAATTTGGTAATCTGGAGAGCTAAACACTTATTTCATAACTGAGGCAGACAACAGATTCGAAATATAAATGCCCCCTTCACTCTACCTGCTAGAGAAGGTATGGCAGACAGATGTATTGTCATAAAGCCAATGATATGTATGCACTCAGATGGCCAAGTGTCCTGGAAGCATAAAATATAAGATTTAGATTGAGAATCGAGCAAATCTAAAAGATAGATTTTGGAACGGAGCCTGAGGTTGGCACACACGGTCTTCTGTTTAACCCCTTCTGTGCTGGGGACATAATGGTTATGTCCACCGGCACAGTGCTCCTGTGCCGAGTACGTAACCATTACATCCTGGCACATGGGCTTGGAGGGGGCGCTGGCTTCCCTCCCAAGGCAGGGATGGAAGGGGAAGCCCTTCCCCTTCCACCCCTCCCCCTTCCACCCCTCCCCCCCCGTGACGTCTGATGACGTCAGCGCATGATTGCGCGCTGACCTCATCAGAGGCCACCCCGAGCGATCGCATGTTATGGGAGCCTGAGAGGCCTAAAAGGGAAGGAAATTAATTTCCTTCCCTTTGAAGTCTCTCAGAGCATTTTAGCAGCCAGATTGTGAAGCGATCTGGCTGCTGGAGTGCCCACTAGACACCAGGGATTTTTTCAAATAAGGAAATTGGCATAAGGGGAGCACCCCTTGTGCAGGGGTTGCTCCCCGGGGGGCAATTTTTTCAAGGCCTTTTCTGTCCCCCCCTTGGGGCAGATCGGCCTATTGTTAGGCCGATCTGCCCCGGGGGGGTAGAACCCTCTAGGCGCCAGGGATCATTTTTTTTGTTTGTTTTTTAGAGGTGGGGAGTGACCCCTCAAGCAAGGGTCGTTCCCCTAGGGGCAAATCATATTTAGGCCATTTCTGACCCCTTTGGGGCAGATCGGCCTATTTTTATGAGGCCAATCGGCCCCTAAGGGAGGCAGAAACAACTAGACAGCAGGATTTTTTTTTTTTTTTTTTTGGTAAGGTGAATTCACCCAAGGGGGGCAGAAACCACTAGACACCAGGATTTTTTTTTTTTTTGTAAGGTGAATTCACCCCTTAGGCAAAGGTCACCCCCCCCAGGGGTGGGGGGAGGGGGAATGTATTTTAGGCCATTTCTGCCCCCCGTGGGCAGATGGGCCTATTGTTATTAGGCCGATCTGCCCCCAGGGGGGAGGGGGGCAAGAAACCTCTAGGCGCCAGGGATAATTTTTTTCTTTTTTTTTTTTAGAGGTCGGGAGTGACCCCTTAGGCAAAGGTCACTCCCCTGGGGTGCAAATTGTATTTAGACCATTTCTTCCCCCCTTGGGGGCAGATTGGCCTATTTTTATTAGGCCAATCTGCCCCCAGGGGGGCAGAAACCACTAGGCACTGGGCGACTTTTTTTTTTTTTTTTTGGTGCCAATTTCATGCAAGGGGAGCGACCCTGGGGGGGGGGAATTTTATTGTAGGCCATTTCTGCTCCCCTTGGGGGCAGAAACCACTTAGGCACCAGGGATTGGTGTGTGTGTATGTGTGTTTTTTTCTTTGGAGGGCAGCCCCGTGGGTAAGGTTCCAGATAGTGTTTTGGGGCATTTCCTTTCGCGGGCAGTAGGACTACCCACAAAAGTGAGGTACCATCTTTACTGGGAGACTTGGGGGGGGGGAATGCTGGGTGGAAGGAAAACTGTGGCTTCTCTCAGATTCCAAAACTTTCTGTCACCGAAATGAGGAAAAAGTGTTTTGTTTTGTTTTTTGCCAAAATTTGAGGTTTACAAAGGATTCTGTGTAACAGAACCTGGTCAGAGCCCCACAAGTCACCCAATCTTAGATTCCCCTAGGTGTCTTGTTTTAAAAAAAAAAAAAAAAAAGTGCAGGTTTGGTAGGTTTCCTTAGGTGCCGGCTGAGCTAGAGGCCAAAATCTACAGCTAGGCACTTTGAAAAAAACATGTCTGATTTCAGTGTAAAAATGTGGCGTGTCCAGGTTGTATTTCCTGTTGCGAGCATTAGGCCTACCCACTCAAATGAGGTACCATTTTTATCGGGAGAGTTAGGGGACACATAATAGCAAAACAAGTGTTATTGCCCATTGTCTTTCTCTACATTTTTTCCTTCCAAATTTAAGACAGTGTGTAAAAAAAGACGACTATTTGAGAAATGCCCTGTAATTCATATGCTAGTATGGGCACCCCGGAATTCAGAGATGTGCAAATAACCACTGCTTCTCAACACCCTATCTTGTGCCTATTTTGGAAATCCAAAGGTTTTCTTGATACCTATTTTTCACTTTTTATATTTCACCAAATTAATTGCTGTATGCCCAGTATGCAGTGAAAACCCGTTGCAAGGTGCATCTCCTTTATTGGCTCTGGGTACTTAGAGTTCTTGATGACCCTTCAAGCCCTACATATCCCCGCAACCAGAAGAGTCCAGCAGATGTAACGGTATATTGCTTTAAAAAATCTGACATTGCAGGAAAAAGTTAGAGTAAAACATGGAGAAAAATGGCTGTTTTTTTCAGCTCACTTTCAATATTATTTTTTATTTCAGCTGTTATTTTCTGTAGGAAAACCTTGTAGGATCTACACAAATTACACCTTGCTGAATTCAGAATTTTGTCTACTTTTCAGAAATGTTTAGCTTTCCGCGATCCAGCATTGGTTTCACTCCCATTCCTGTCACTAACTGGAAGGAGACTGAAAGCACCAAAAATAGTAAAAATGGGGTATGTCCCAGTAAAATGCCAAAATTGTGTTGAAAAATGTGGTTTTCTGATTCAAGTCTGCCCGTTCCTGAAAGGTGAGAAGATGGTGATTCTAGCACCAGAAACAATTTGATGCCATTTTAGGGAAAAAACCACAAGCCTTCTCCGGCAGCCCTTTTGTCCCATATTTTTGAAAAAAACGAAATGTTCACTGTATGTTGGCTAATTTCTTGGTCTTCTCCAGGGGAAACCACAAACTCTGGGTACCATTCGAATCCCTAGGATGTTGGAAAAAAAGGACGCAAATTTGGCGTTCATAGCTTATGTGGACAAAACGTTATGAAGGCCTAAGCGCAAACTACCCCAAATAGCCAAAAATGGGCTCAGTGTTGGGGGGGGGGGGGGCAGGGGGGGAAGGCCCAGCAGCTAAGAGATTAAACAATTAAGAATTGTGTTGGATTCTTCGTTTAGACACTTTACACATTGGTCTAAATTGTGAGGAAGACTTGATATCCTTGATTTAAAATGAACTCTCCTCATACAAAAACTGTAGAGACTCTTGAATCTTGTTGCCCTTGCCCTTTGGTTCTTTTCACAATGTACATACGATTTTATTGCACTCTTGCATTTTTAATGATACAGTCCTGAGTATTTTGGTTTAAGTGTACTTATGCTGTTTTGTTTTGTGGATTGTCAATATAATTTAACCCATTCCAAAATTGTGCTTATTTCGCCTCCCTTTCTGACCATGAGCCTAATCTCTCTTCAGTTTCTTAATTTTTAGTTCTTCGTCCTTCTTCTCTTTTATTCGCTTACATTAACCAGCATGATCCCTCTCACACTCCCCTTTGATAACTAATTGTCCTGAAAAGACTCTCCATGCTGCACTTTAGCACAACCAGGGGAGCTCAATTTTTTGCTGATTCACGCCCAGTGAAGGAATCTGGAACTCAGCCCTGAGACACTGACAACATGTGTGTAACCCACTGCTGGCTGATTGGAGGTTCCTCTGGGTATCCATCATATTTCCAGCTCTGGTCAGTGTCTTTCATTTTACTGCGCACACTCCTTCAACAGTATTGCCCTGCTGTGTCTTGAAATTGTTTTTCATAGACTCCTTTCTATAAATGTTATTCTCTATTTGTTTCTTTGCATCAAAAGTATTGTTGCTAGGGACCAGTGTATTTTTTTTAATTACAGTTATGTGGGCGGCAGCTAATAACAATTACTGATGTTCTAATATAACCTGGTCAGCTAGGAGTGTCACCACTCTATGGAGGGATGCATTTTGATCATTGTCTTGTCACTTAGCCTGAGCAGGTCCTCTGCCTTCCTACCATGTTACTGTGCCCAGGACATGCTTTTAAACTTGTGTGGTGTCAGACCAAACATTACCTGCTGTGCACTGGCACTGTTCTTGGACCCTGCGTGGGGCTTTGAAGGTGGCCTTGTGAGCTTTACATACAGCATAAAGGCAATCTCTCCATTGGTTCTCGTCTTCCACAGAAGAGTACACAATCGTGACATTCTTAGGATTGCTCTGTATGCCAGACAGCAGTCTCTGTTGTATGCTGAGGTATCATATTGCCCACACTTGACACAGTCGTACTTATGATTTGCTTGTGCCATGTGGTTGGCTTTCCTTAACAGTGGCAGTATGCATGCATTAAAGTTCACTGACTGACACTAAAGCCAGCTTTTTCTCGATATACATGATGTGTGCCTTGCAGATGTTCATCTGCGGAGGTCGTGCTTTGATGGCACTGTTTCCATGGTGACGTGTGGAATACTTGTGATAAGAGACGAATTCCTAGAATCTGTTTTTGAATTAAAAGGGTTCATTGATTGCCAAGGCTTCTACGAAAAGCAACTTCTGCTGCATGATCTTCAGTGTTACCTACTGTGTTGAGTGGAACTGCTTTTTTTTTTTTTATTTTATTTAGTTTTTTGACAACAGGTACACACACAATCAACATCCTGATTTAACTACCCCCCCCCCCCTTGTTTCCCTCCCGTGTATCAGCTCCCCTCATTTTGGCTTCTACATTGGTTCAAACAGGGCGTCTATCATTTAACTGTTTTTGATCAAAGTCAAGGTCTAACAGCGTTTTGCTGGCTATGTTCTTTGTCACTGCTTGGTTCGTCAGATGTTGAGGGCTGATTCCCCCCAGATTCTGCATTTGGTTCCTTAAGGCAATCTAACAAATAGTCCCATTTCTGTGCTGTTTCTATGGGGCCCCAACCCCTTGCCACTTCTTGGTGTAGCACCCTCTATTCAGCCTTGGCCGTTGCATTAATGTATTCTTCCATCTTTGTAGATGTGGTCCCCCTGGGTCATGTCAGTGCAATGTGATTTCCCTTTTGGCCAGGATTAATGCTAAGTCAATATACTTATTCATAATTTTGGCGTTGAGGGCAGGGGGGGAATTCCCCTAGTAGGACCACCAGTGGCAAGGCCTGAAGCCTTCTCTCTGTCACTGCAGTTATGTTCTGGAACACCCCTTCTCAGTAGTGCTCAATCCCCGTGCAACTCAATAGCATATGGATGAGGTCTGCGTCTGATTCAGAGCAGCGGGGCATCCACAATCTCTAGTTTTAAACATCTTTGCTAACTTATGGGGAGTGAGTTATGCTCTGTGATACGTAGACATTGATCAGTTTGAAACAGGCATTTCTAGATACCTTGTATATATGTGCTGTGATTCTTGCCCATTGTTTGTCTGTGGGTGCCTCAATGTCCTCTTGCCATACCATTCGTAGCTTATCAAAAGGGAGTAGTGTCTTTTTGCAATGCTTTGTAAAGGGTAGAAACAACTTCATCATCATCATACACAGCTTTATTCGGTTATATTCAACCATCGAAGCAATAACATCATAAAAATACAGAGATAAAATCAATTTAAAAAAGAGAGGACACAACTATTATGCTATCAGAAATAATTTAGGAGGAGAATAAAAGCATAAATGCTTAAAATCATAAACCTACTTTCCCGCAAGTTGTATTTAACCACCAGAAAGCCTGTTCCTCTTAGCAGTCTCATAAACATCTGGTGAACAATCACAGTAATCTTGAGACATATTTTAGTCAGAAATAAATAATTACAACTATAAAACTTAGAACTAGTCATTATAGTTTTTTAGATAACGTGTGTGTATGTACCATGCGGCCGCAAGGAACTTGCTGACCGCACAGAACAGGGGAGTGGAGGTATCCCTCATCATAATCTTTAGGGCATCTTTGCAATGTCTCATGCCAATATTCCTACAAATTGGGCGTAGCCACTTATGCCGTGCAGTCCTATACGTGGGGCATATAAACATTAAATGTACTACGGATTCTGGAGTGCAATTACAGCTAGGACATAAATCAGTTGTTGTAGTAGAACTCCACGTGCTGTTGAAAGATTTAAGAGGTAAGCATCCATACCTAAACTGAATATATAAACTTTTACTTAGCGGGTCAGAAATTGAATCCATAAATGGTTCAAGATGAGGATACCACTTGAGATCAAGAAATTGGGATGTGAGTCTGCCATGATGTGACATATGTAGCAGGTAGTTTTCCCTGACATAAGTCCAATAAACTGTTTTCAAGTGTTTGTTGTGGTCCCTTCCTTAGATTGTAAGGTTGACTCCAAAAGTTTTTAAGACCCAAAATATGAAGCCAATTTGAGATATACTTAAGCCAAGGAATAGAAAGTGCATTGGGTCTATCTAGAATATCTTGGAGGGACTCCTTGTATACAATTAGTTGAGGAGTAGTCCAGATGCGAACCCAAAAAAGCAGGGGGTCTTAGGACAATTACATCTGAGATACGCGAAAGACCAAGGTCCCAAAACATTGGGATCAGGGGGGTATTCCAAGGACATGACAGAAGCGATCTTATAAACCTATTTTCCCCCACAGAGAGTTTACTTACATTAGAAAATCCCCAAATTTCTGCCCCATAAACCACAGCACCCTGGGCCTTCGACAAATAGATTTTGATGGCTGGAGAGACCACTCTCTCTGTGGTGGATTTATGAAAACGCAAAATGGCCCCAGATCTGTGCGATAGAAGGGCTATGCTTCTATCAATCTGAGCCTCCCAATGCATATTATTGCTGATTCTTACCCGCCAGGTAATCGATGAAACATACCTTACTTAGAGGGGTCCCATAGTGAAAGATGGTATTTCTCTTAGTATTACCAAAACCCAAGGTCAGAAGTTTGGTTTTATTATGATTAAGTAAGCTCCAATCCGTAATCGACACAGAATGAGCTAAACCTGTCCATTAGGACCTGAAAACCCATAGGAGTTTTGGAAATCAAAAGGGAGTCATCAGCAAATAAAAAGATCTGGATTTTTTGATTGTTCAAGGAGGGCGCGTCATTACAGCAATCAGAAACGACTTGCACCGCCTCGTTGATAAACAGGGTGAAAAGAGTCGGGCAAGGACGCAGCCCTGGCGTACTTCTCGCCTAATGTCTATTCTGACTGTAAGTTTCCCCCGGGCTACCCCCATCTTACTCGTGCACATGTATTCTCCTGCAGCCTTTGGATTAAGTGCACTAGGTTTCCTGGGGTACCAATTTTGTTTAAGACTTCCCATAGCTTCTCTCTCCAAACAAGGTCAAAAGCAGATCTTAAATCTACAAAAGCAATGTACAATTTTTGCTTGTCTAAGGTGACCTATTTCCAAAATAGCAATGAAAGCCTAAAAACCTGGTCCATGGTACTGATTTTTGGGACGAAAGCCGGCCTGAATAGGGGATAAAACCTGGTTATCCTGAACCCATTCCGTGAGCCTGTCTAAGGCTTGCTTGGCAAAGATCTTTTGCAGGTTATCAATAAGGCTGATTGGCCAATAATTAACTGACAAACCCACATCACCTTTCTTATGTATAGGAATTATTTCTGCCCCATGCCACGAGTCTGGGATGGGACTACCTGCTGCTATAGCATTTGACAGTGTATTTATGTACCATGCCCATATGGTGGGTTCAGATTTAAACAGGTCCCCCGGTATCTTTTCAGGGCCAGGAGCTTTCGCTAGTCTCATGGAATTGATGGCTGCTGTTTCATCTATTGTAAAAACAATGTCCTCTGCTGAGCTTTTATCAAAAGCACTGTAGTCAATGCACCCAATATCTACAGTGTCCTGTTGAGCAGGGGAAGCATAAATCTTAGAAAAATAAGTCACCCATCTTTCTGATGGATACACCTACCTGTGGATTCCTCACCTAAAGAATTCTCCCCTCGCGCCAGCCTCAACGGAAATTTCTTCTAGCTCTGCACGTCGACGATTACGTCACAATCGCCTGACCACGCGACGCCGTATGACGTCATCTAGGCAATAAGAAGCCCTCGTCGACGTGCAGACGTCAGTTCCCTTTTTTCCGTTCCTCCGAGTAAATGTTTTTCTTCGAGGCTCACAGGGAGCTACAGTTGCGTATCGGCGGTTACAATGTCAAAACCAGATTTTCTTGGTTGCAAGCCTTGTAACCAGTGCGGGGTCGAATGTCGGTTACTGATCCCCATGAGAATTGCCTCTGGTGCCTTAGTTCCGACCATGAGGTCGAGTCATGCGGCTCCTGCCAGCGCATGAACCCTAAGACGCTTAAGGAAAGAGAGGCTAAATTATTCTTGGCCCGTTCCAAGAAAAAGGAGAGGCGTCATCGGAGAGAGTCCTCTTCGTGATCTTCAAGGGCTCATCATCGCCATGGAGACTCTCGGCACCGTCACGACTCCCGGCGCCGATCGAGTAAAGGACGGTCCAGGTCCAGATCGGCATCTCAGTCAGCTCGGCGTCGTCCGACGTGGGAGATTAGCCCGACCGTCACTCCTCCACCTCCTACGACTCCGACTTCACCTGGGTTGGTTTTGAAGGTAGAGCCTCTTCAGAGGCCAGAGGGTTCTCCTGAGCAGGAGTTGCCTGTCCCATCTTAGTCTTCTATGCCGGCGCAACAGCAATATCCGGCTTTCCCGGCGCCGGGTTCGGATCCTGCGGCTTTTTTGAATGCCATGTTTAAAAAAGATTTCACCATGGCGCCGGGTGGAGGACAAGCAGGTCCGTCGGGCCCTTTGGCCTTTAATTTGGGTGTTCCGGCGTCTTACAAGTCGACACCTTTTATGGCATTTTTGTCTTCAGCCGAAGTGGCGCCGATGCCCTTGACGTCACCCAGGAGGCCTGCAACACCTGCTACGGCACCGGTGGATTCGCCTCGGATCCAGTCCACAGTCAAGGTCTCGTATCTAGACTTCGGTCCACACGTCTGGCTTTGCGCCTTCTGGAGGAGGAAGAGTACAACAGACAACACCTGGAAAAAGGTGAAATCTTGGAGCCTTCCGGTGATTTTCAAGGACTGGACACTGCGAGTGGCATTGATACTTCCCCTGAGTGGGATCTAGCTTCCCCTGGGGAGTATACAAAGGAAGCTGCATCTTTTCATGCAGTGATAAGGAAGGCTGCAGACTTCTTAGATTTTCCTCTTCTGGCTGCGGATGTGAAGAGGAACCTTTTGACGGAGGTGCTACATCCAACTTCTGTGGCGGCAGAGCCTCTCTTGCCTTTTAATGAGGCTCTTTTGGACCCCATCAAAGACGTTTGGAAGAAACCTGTGTCTTCTTCAGCTGTCAACAGGGCGGTAGCACGACGCTATTGGGCGGCTCCAGGTGACCCTGTCTTCCTCTCCAAGCACCCGACACCGGAGAGCTTAGTAGTTCAGGCCTCCTGTTCTTCCCGGTCCTCTCCTGGCTCGTTCCCCGGGACCCCTGCAGGCAGGGAGTCTAAGAAAATGGACCATTCTGCCAAAAAGGCCTTTTCTTCATGTAGTATGGCCTTGAAGTCAACCAACGCAACTTGCATTTTGGGACGTTATATTCATGCCCTTATGGAGGAAGCAAAAGGCCATCCGAACTTGTCACAGGAAGTGTTACAATTGCTGACGGATGCTCAGGCGGCGGCGACCCAGGTGATCCAGTCTGGGTTAGACACTTCGGACTCTGTGGCAAGGGCTATGGGCACATCCATAGTTTCAAAACGACAGGCTTGGCTGCGTTCCTCAGGCTTTTCAACGGATGTGCAGGGGACTCTCCTGGAGCTGCCTTTTAATGGTGAAAAACTCTTTGGGACAAAGGCAGATTCTGCTCTTGAACGATTTAAAGAGAGCAGGGCCACAGCGAGGTCGTTAGGACTTCAGTCGGCTGCCTCCTCCTCCTTTAGGTCTTATAGGAGGTTTAGGGGTTTTGGACGTGGCTCCTCCTTTCGTGGCATTTTTCAGGAACCACAACAATCTGCAAGCTCCCTGCCATACAGATCCTTTAGGGGCAGGGGCAGAGTCCGTACAAGAGGAGCCACCCAGCAGCACTCTGCCTCTGCCTCTTCCTCGGGAGGGGTGCAGCAGGGAAAGCAGCCTTAGTCCTCCACCACTCCCTGTTCACTTGTCTCCGGTAGGGGGGAGACTTGCCCAATTTCTTCCAATGTGGGAACTTATAACAGACTCTTGGGTCATCGACATTGTGAAGAGGGGGTATGCTCTTCCCTTTCGGGAGTTCCCTCCTCCCTTCCTTCCCCGCCCGTCCTTCTGTTCGGAAGACCATCTTCTGTTACTGCAACAGGAGGTGTTATCCCTATTGGCAAAAGGCGCAGTAGAGGTGGTTCCCGAGCAGGAGAGGGGTCAGGGCTGTTATTCAAGATACTTCCTGATCCCCAAAAAGGATGGTCGGTTAAGACCAATTCTAGACTTGAGGATTTTGATTTGGTTCCTCAGGCAGGAAAAGTTCAAAATGCTGACCCTTTCACAGGTTCTTTTGGCGTTGAACGAAGGAGATTGGATGGTGTCTGTCGATTTGCAGGATGCCTACTTCCATATTACGATCCTCAAATCGCACAGGAAGTATCTCCGGTTTGTGGTGGGATCGCAGCATTATCAGTTTGCGGTCCTCCCGTTTGGTCTTACTTCAGCACCTTCAGCGGCAGAGCTCAGAAGAAGGGGGATAGCGGTGTTTCCCTATCTGGACGATTGGTTGATCAAAGCAAAGACTCCGGGGCTCGTGCGGCGTCATCTCCAGTCGACAACTCAATTGTTGTACGACCTGGGTTTTTCAATCAATGTGCCCAAATCTCACCTGGAGCCCTCTCAACGCCTCCTGTTCATAGGGGCAGTACTGGACACGACATTGAATCGGCCTTTCCTCCACCCCAGCGGGTTCAGGACATTCAGGCGTTGATTCTGATGTTTCAAAATGGAGCGGGAGTTCCAGTCCTCAAGGTCCTTCATCTGCTCGGTCTGTTTGCTTCTTGCATACTGCTGGTCACTCATGCACGCTGGCACATGAGGGCTCTTCAGTGGTGCGTCCGCAGGCAGTGGTTTCAGCACAAAGGGGATCTAGAGGAATCGATAAAGATCTCCAGAGACACTGTGGTGGATCTTCAGTGGTGGGCAACGGTCGACAACCTGTCGCAAGGAAGGCCGTTCTCGCTGCCGCCACCAGTGGCCACAGTGGTAACGGATGCTTCTACTCTAGGGTGTGGAGCTCATCTGGGGGACCTGGAGGTCAAAGGCCTTTGGTCTCCAGTGGAACAGAGATTTCGCATCAATCTGTTGGAATTGCGGGCAGTACGTCTGGCTCTCAAGGCCTTCCTCCCTTCCATTTGCGGTCAGTCAGTCCAGATCCTAACGGACAACACTACCGCGATGTGGTATATAAACAAGCAGGGAGGAGTGGGATTGTATCTTCTCTGCAGAGAAGCTCTTCGACTCTGGTCCTGGCTTCAGGAACACAAGATCTGCTTGGTAGCACATCATTTGGCCGGAGCTCTGAACGTGTTTGCGGACGTTCTCAGTCGACGCAACCCGGTCGACCGCGAGTGGCGTCTTCCTCCAGATCTGGTTCTGTACATCTTCCAGATGGGGGATATTCGCAGATAGATCTGTTTGCAACTCAGGAGAATGCGCAGTGCCCGTTATTTTTCAGCCTCCGGTATCCGGTGCAAGGAACTTTGGGGGACGCGTTTCAGATGTCCTGGAAGGGTCAGTTGCTTTACGCGTTTGCTCCCATACCCTTGATTCCTCGAGTTCTGAGGAAGATCCGCCAAGACCGGGCCCAGGTCATCTTAATAGCTCCGGATTGGCCAAGAAGGGTGTGGTATTCAGACCTTCTCCAACTCTCTCTGTGCCCTCCGCTCAGTCTCCCTTACAGGGTGGACCTCCTCTCGCAGTCGCAGGGGCAGATTCTACACCCCCACCTCCAGAGTCTGCACCTTCATGCCTGGAGATTGAGCAGGGCAATCTGAGTGCTTTTTCTCTCCCACCGGAAGTGGTGGATGTTATTTTATCGGCCAGACGACACTCCACCAAATCGATCTATGCAAGTCGTTGGGCTAAATTTGTATGTTGGTGTGGAGAGAACGGAATTGATCTATTAAAGGCTCGTTTGTCTGACATATTATCATATGCTCTTTTCCTGGCGCAGAAGGGTTGTGCGGTTGCCACAGTTAAGGGTTATTTATCTGCTGAGGTTTGTTAAGGGGCTTACTAATAAATTTCCACCATCACCATTTGTTATGCCTCAGTGGGACCTTAATTTAGTATTAACATTTTTAATGGGGTCTCCATTTGAGCCGATGCATTCTTGTGCTTTGCGTTTGCTAGTTCTCAAGACTGTTTTCCTGGTGGCCATAACATCGGCCAGAAGGGTCAGTAGCGTCTCCATACCTTTCCTTCTTTAGAGAAAAAGTGGTGTTAAGGACCAAGGCGGCTTTCCTTCCGAAGGTTGTTACACCCTTTCACTTGGGGCAGTCTATTACTCTCTCTTCCTTTTACCCTCTGCCTCTTCCATCCAAGGAGGAAGAGAGGCTCCACCGACTGGATCTACGAAGAGCGCTGAGCTTCTATGTCGAGAGGACGAAGGAGTTCAGGCAAGATGATCAGCTCTTCGTTGGGTACGTGGGGAAGAGGAAAGGTAGAGCAGTCCACAAGAGAACGCTATCCAGGTGGGTCATTCTATGTATCAAAATTTGTTATTCCTTGGCGAAGAAAGAACCACCTGTGGGGCTTCGTGCCCATTCCACCAGAGCCAAGGCTGCTTCTTCGGCTTTGGCTAGGAGTGTTCCAGTGGTTGACATCTGCAGGGTGGCGACTTGGGCGTCCCTCCATACTTTTGTCAAGCATTATTGTTTGTATTCTGAGATTAGGAGGGATGGCCATTTTGCTCGCTCAGTGCTGCAGGATTTCTTGGTTTGACCATTCGGGCACCCACCTCCGGAGGTAGTACTGCTTTGGGACTCTATTCTTTAGGTGAGGAATCCACAGGTAGGTGTATCCATCAGAAGAATAAGTTACTTACCTTCGGTAATGCTCTTTCTGGTGGATACAGTAACTACCTGTGGATTCCTCACGGTCCCACCCGCCTCCCCGTTGCCTGACTGGTCATACCATGAAATCCATGAGTGAGCATCCTTTGTCTTGTATATATGTATATACCTGAATTATGTATATAGATGTGGCATGTGTATATGCATTTCTTTCTCTAATTTAGATAGTTCAAGGAAAACATGTTTGGTCTTGACTGACATATTTTACTTTCATATAGAGCAGTTATTGCTGTTACCTAATTTTATTTTTATTGTAAAAAATGTTGTGTTTTCATTTCATTTGATGTGACTATGTTCTCTTTAAGGTCAATGTTCACCTGTTCGCCTCTATGGCACGTAAAAAATGGTGATAACTGACATCTGCACGTCGACGAGGGCTTCTTATTGCCTAGATGACGTCATCGCGTGGAGTCGGGTGACTGTGACGTCATCGTCGACGTGTAGAGCTAGAAGAAATTTCCGTCGAGGCTGGCGCGAGGGGAGAATTCTTTAGGTGAGGAATCCACAGGTAGTTACTGTATCCACCAGAAAAAGCGTTACAGAAGGTAAGTAACTTTATCTTCAGGCACAATGTACATGCTTATATTATCATTGCCCCCTCTTGATCTACAAGCCAACAACCTCCAAAAGGAACCATCATCTCGGTTCTTAACTGCATCCATCAACCTCTGCCAAATCTCAGGTTCCCAGCTTTTTTTAGCTCGTTTCAGGGGCCTAATATAGCTGAGTCTGGCGTTCCTAATCTCCCCCTGTGAGTGATTTTTTTTAAAGCTACTTTTAAATTGGATCTTGCACAAGCACAATCCTTGTTATACCATTCCCTACTTGAAATATTGTTGGGTGTCTGCCTAGAAGAGGATTCCTTATAAAAGATACCTTGAAGTGTGCCTACCATTTCTGTATGAATAGCCATAATTGGAATAATAACAGCCTCTTGTTCCCCAAAACTAGAAAACAAAATTCTAAAAACGATAAGTAGATTTCCCTAATCAAGTACGGGTTTGATATCACTTTTGGCCAGATGACACAGGTTTGTCCAAGATTTAACCGAGGAATCGGAACATCAGTGGTCTCTAGATGCTGGGTTCTTGCAAATACATGATTAATTAAGGCACAAGGGATTATGATCGCTATCATGGTGGAATATTATTTCCATATCTAAGGTACTTGTCCATAGTCTAATATCCACCAAGAGATAGTCAATGGTACTAGAGGATAGCCCTCGCTTAAAGGTGGAAGCACGGATGGGATCGGATCTTGTGCGACCATTGCATTCTCTTAGCCCAAATTTTAAGCATAAAGTGGCTATCTGCATTGCGACGCGAGAAATAGAGGTAGAGGTAGAGGAAGGAGAATACCCCATAGCTCATCTTCCTAAATTGTCAGGCTACTAATAATGTTCGTTAATGCAAAGGAACAATTAAAATCACCTGCAACCATCAGATAATCCGATGGATGTAAGAGCTCCACATAGTCAGCTAACAGTGAGAACATTAGATTCGGTACCACACGGGTCAGATCTTGCATACACATTTATCATGATCACCTTGAAACCAGGCCGAAATGTGAGTTGTACACCCAACAGGTCATGAGAATTAAACAATATTACGGAGTGATTGCATTTCAATCTGTTATTCAACAAAATCATAAGCCCCCCTATCCGTCTACCAAAGCTCCCAGAAGCTGGTTGAGCCGCAGAGAAGTAGGTTGTAAAGGCTGCAAGATGGATTGATTCTGCAGCCCAAGTTTCCTGGAATAGGCATACATCATAGTTATTAATAAAACTGACCCACTCGGGATCCTCTAGCTTTTGCTCTATTCCTGCTACGGTCCAAGACATAACGATAAGTTTTGGGGATGTAGTTCCTGCCTTGGTTCTCATTTGGGGAGCCATTTCTAAGTTCCCTGGGCATTCTACTTGACACACCTTTTGCTATTTTTAACATCCCTACATAAGGGTCATCAATTAGTCAGTCCAAGTCAGATAATGAGGGAGAAGAATTCTCTACCAGAGTGGTAGATGGTTCTCAGGTGAAACTTCGACCCCACCTGCGTGGCCATTAAACGGAAAGCAGCATCTGCGTATCTTTTCTCCAGGTGGATGTATGCAAAGATTAATACCATTTTTCCTGCCAGCTCCTAAGGAGCCTGTTCGGGTATTGAAAGATATAAGATTGTTCACCATGGTACTATCAGTAAAAAGGATAGAGATGTAGTCGAATTCCGACCCCAGTTGAATATATCTACGCACCTTTTGGATATCGGACCGAATAACAGAGCGACAATTCCTCTGTGAGCGTATCCAGTATATAACTTTGTTGGTGAGTGAGTCATTGGACTCTCTATGACCAGAAGGCAGCCTGGGGACCCCTGTCAAAAATAAATGGGCGCCTTCTCTTCTCCAACCAGGTCTCCCCTTCATATCATGTGACTTTATTAATCTCGGTTGGCCAGAGGGTGAAACTTTAGGGTAACTAGCAGCTGCATGCACATCTGATGCTCCCCCGGGGTCATTGTTAGAAGCTGTTTGACGAACACTACCTAGATCCCACAGCTCAGGGATATGTCCATGTTTGTTTGTGTCTAATTTGGAAGCTTTCCCGTTAGTTACCAGTACAGTCGGGCAGATTGGCCTGTCATTCGCTGCTTTGCTTCCAGATAAGGCCCTAGATCCTTTACGTGGAGAGGAGGTGGTCACTTTGCCGCCAGTATTAGGTGTAATAGTCATGCTTGGTCCCTCAATCCGTTTGGGATTGTGGACAGCCTCATTAAATTGTTTACAATTACATGTGGCCCTCTGTTAGTGAGTCCCGAAATCTTATTCAAAAGTGTTACCAGCAAAAGCTTTAGGTCATCCAGCTTGTGAGAAATGATTGCCAATTTGGAAGCTTCATTGCTTTCCAACTTCCCACCCTGATTCCCCTCCTCAAATTCAACTAAAACTGGAACTTGAGGACATTCTGTGCTTTCATTAGAGGAAGACAAGACCAAGAATCTATTTGAACAAGGAATGTCAATGGAAGCTAGGGCCTTATGCCTTGGAAGTAAAAGGTCCTCGACTAGAATACGTTCAACAGATTCCACATGCAGAGGAGATCCCTTCGGTGGTGATGAGATTACGTCATGAGCTTTTGGCGGGGAATGAAGATCCACCTTTACGTCCAATCTGGGCCTCTGTGATTTTTTTCCGAAAAGATCAGGGGGGTTCTTGGGTAAGGGGATAGCAGGGCTAGGAAGGGTAGAAATGGAGGGACTCCTCAATATTGCCTCAACCTCTTCAAACAATGAGTCAATGGTTTTAAATTGGTTCCTGCTGATAGCAGGGCGTCTATCCTCTTTCCCAGTCGGCTGCTTTTTATGTTTCTTGATCCCAGAATGGGGCACTGGAGTGTCATCAGCCTTCCGCTTCCCCTTATCACGTGTGCAGTGAACCAGTTAGGGAAAGGGTAAAAAAAAAAAAAAGGACAATAAATAAGTATCAAGGGCCAACCTATAGAACTCCTTGCCAAGGCGCTTGCAATCCAACCCAAGAGGGCTGGCCCAGCCCAGTCTCCTAGAGGCGAAGACAGGCCCGTCTTGGCCCAGGCACACGCGCCGCAGTGATGCCGGCCCTCAGAGGAAGGAGTGCTGGGGGCTGTAGTCCTCTGCCCCTCTGTTCCTGCTGCAAGGCGCGTTCTTTTATTTACTTCTGCTGCCACACTGACCACATGTTGGAAAACTCTTGAGCTTCAACAATGGCTGTGCGGTGAATGCTCTTTTAGATATTATGCCAGCACCAGAAACCCTTTTGGAGGCAGCATTGACTGTGGTTAGTGCTCTGCCTGATGTTCCATGTAGCAGCCGCTTAGCCCCTCTTGCCAGTCTGGACAATGCTAAAGAGACCGTGCCAATACTGAATTTAGCGTCGGTGGCGTCCTGACACAAAAGTGTAGGAATCGGTGGTACAAACGGACATATAAGTAGAGAGTGGTTTACAAAACAAAAACAACTTTCTCCTCCCGTGCAGATAGCCTGACATCCTGTGTGGACGGGCGGTTCGCACTGTCCTTGTTTCCATTGTCGTTGTATGAGTGCTACAAGTGACCTGTGTAAAAGAAATAGCCCTGGGGGAGACATCAGACTTTTTCTTTAGTGCATTGAAGGATAATAATTCTCCATTACTAAACAGATCCCCCAGTGTAATTATGCTGTATGCAGCTGGTTTTGAAATGCCAGTCATGGCTTGTATACCCAGGAGTGTAGTTAGTCCGCACAGTGGTATGTCCAGTGTCTGTGGTGAGTTGGTTCTGGCACGCTATAAGCTGCACAGCCAGCAGCTGCGCAGTATGTGTAAATCTGGCGATTTCAATGTGTGTTGCCTTCTTGGGTTCATTAGGATCCCTAAGAGGTCTTTAACTGAGTGCTCTGTGTGATGGCCTGTGGTCGACTCTGACAGTGCGGAATGTTTTGCCTTTGCTAACCACTGTAGCTGACACGCCATGTAGTAGATTTCCACATCTGGTGCTGCCATCCCCCCTTCTGCTGTGGGTCTTTGGAGCTTGTTCAGTGCTAACCTGTGTCTGCCAACCCCCCAAATTAAACTGGTCAGAATGGAATTGATATCCCAGAATAATGGACGAGGAACGAATAATGGCAGTGTCGAGAAATAGTACGTTAATCTAGGCAGGGCTACCATTTTTTATAAGTGCTTTTCTCCCTGCCACCAATAATGGAAGTGTTTTCCATAACAGGACATCTGTCCACAACTTCCGGATCGCCCGGCCCACATTCCCCTCTAGTAGGTCCTCAGGCTTGTAATATATGTGCACTCCCAGCTATCGGAAGTTGGACAAGGTCCACTCAAGCCCTCGTGTATTTCCCACCTTTGGTGTCCCCTCCCTCAGGGGAAAATGTGAGACTTCTGCCAGTTGATCCGCAGTCCTGACAATTCTTCAAACTTCTCCAGGAGAGCCATTGCTCCCGGCAGTTCTTTTTCTGCATCGCCTAAAAAGAGGATCATGTCATTTGCGTATAGCGCGATTTGGTGATTTTGTCCCCCAATGCATAACCCCTTGTAGTAGGTGCCTGTTCTAGCCGCCTGTACCAGAGGTTTCATTGCTATGGCAAATAACAGTGGCGATAGAGGACAACCTTGTCTGATCCCCCTGTTGACCACATATGGCTCAGAAATTATGCGGCCTGTGCGGATACTGGGTTTTGTGTATAGCAGTTTTGTCCACTTAATAAAGCCCTGGCCCAAGCCCATCCGCATCATTACATGTTGCAGAAACTTCCATAGAAGACTATCAAAGGCCTTTTTGATGTCTACTGCTATGATCGCTGCCCTATGTTGATTCGGGGACTTAGACTATAAGTTCGAAGCCAGTCATCTGATATTAATAGCAGTGCTATGATGAGAGATAAACCCTGTCTGGTCTTGGTGAATCAGTCTAGTGGCCATATTGAGCATGAACAAAGGAAGGTAGGAGTGCACATCTGTTGCGGGGTGGTCTGGTTTTAAGAGTAGTATCACTATAGCTTTGTTCGTGGACGGGGCAGTACTCCATTTTTCAGCACCTGTGAGTAGAGTGCGCCAAGTTGAGGAGCCAGGAGGTCTATGTATCTACTATAAAACTCCAAGGGGAGTCTGTCTGCGCTAGTACCTTCCCTCTAGCCATCGCTCCTGCCGCCGCAGATATATCCGTGGAGGAAATTGATTTCTCCGGTACTTGCAGAGCCACCTCCCCCAGACCAGGGAGTCGAAGGTCACCCAGGCCCTGCAATTGTGTAGGGGTGTAGCCTCTTTCGGAGGGGCATATAACAATGAATAGTAACTGGTAAATCTGTTGTTGATTTATTTTTATTTTTTTTCCCCTATCGGAAAAGCCGCTTCCCTGCATGATCCTCAGTCTCCATCACCAGAGAGTGCTGCTGTGGTGGGTTAGAGAGCCAGGCCAGTAATGCCCCAGCCTTATCCCTCTCTGCATGCCATCTTGTTATATACTTTTTATAATCAAAGCATCGTAATTGCAACTTTTTCCCTGGTCTCAGTAATTAGACAGGACACTTCTGGGGCACTAGGCCTCCTTTGTTCCAGCTCTAACTTCTCCCTCATTCTTATCAATCTCCTTCTCTAGTGATTTCCTGACCACCACTACCTCCACCATGCACAGGCCCCTAATGACTGTTTTAAAGGCCTCCAATTCTAGTGCTCTGGATGATGCAGTTCCATGGTTGTGTTCAAAGTAATCTTGGATTGTGTCCTTAATGGATTTCCGAAAGGCACTATCTTCAAATGATTCCACTTTGAGTCGCCAATCCGGTATTCGAGTGTGGTCGCGTCTCCAGGCCAGCATAAGTAATAAAGGATCATGGTCCGAGACCGTGCGACATAGGTACACAGCTGCTAATGCTGTGCTATTGCCTTCAGGGGACGCTAAAAAGACGACTAGTTGGACATGTAGGTCATGTAAATGAGAGTAAAAGGAGTAGTCTCTCATTGTAGGGTGGAGGTGTCGCCAACAGTCTGAAGCCCCATTGTCGTTGCCAGTTTGTAAAAGTCTTGCCCATCCTATGTGTTGGGGAATGTTGTAGTGGGATCTATCAAGTGCTGTATCAGCAATACAATTAAAATCGCCACCTATAATGGTTGTCTGAGTGAGGTTTGACCCCAATGTGTGTGACAGCGATGTCAGGAAGGCGCCCTGTTCTTGATTTGGTGCATAAATTCCCCCCGGTGTAATGTCTCTACCCTCCAATCTCCCAGACACCAGGACAAAGCGGCCCTCCTTATCTAGAATTTCCTTTTGTTTTGTGGAACGGGACTCCCAGTCGAATCCAAACAAGGACCCCTCTGGCGTATGCTGAATAGGTTGTTCCGTAGACTTGACCGCACCATCTTTTAGCTATAGCCTTAACCTTCTGACCTGTTAGATGTGTTTCCTGGATAACAGCTATATGTACCCCTTTTCTTTTGAGTTTACAGTAGACTTTATATCTTTTGTTCATGCTGTTCGATCCCCTGAAATTCCAAGTTAGAAATGTATAGTTTTGGGGTCAGTCCATACTTTGTTTTTAAGCAAGGTATAACTATCTTTTCTTCCCCGTGCCCAGTATCTGCAAACCAGTGAGAGGATATGCCCTTATGTATTAGTGAATGTGGTGGAGCCGATACGTCTATAGATGTCGCAACAATAGTAAACAAAGCAGTTTCCCCAATATCCCAGCTCCCTCTCCCCAGGACCGGCATCAAAACTATCCCCGTCCAAACTTTCAATAACTTTGTTAACATTGTACATGGGGTGAGGTGCAAAAAACCAAGAGCAGGCCCGCCGGCGTGCTCTGTCATCCAGTAGCTCAGATTAGTCCTCTGTGTTACGGCTGTGGTGCAGGAAGTTCTAATGCAAATCTGTGTTAGGACATGTGACGTGGTGGTGCTTGTAACGCCGTCTTGTTAAGCTTTGCAGATTCTGTATGATTTCAGTCTGATCAAAAGCATAAGATCAAGGCTTACCAATTGTCATCCATTGCGTCCGGGTAGGTCCTACTCGGTCTCCTCGCATAGGGAGAGTCTGTGCGAATGCTTATTGGCTGGTACCCATTATAAGATTTCATCTGAGATCCCCGGAGTCACTTTTGGCAGGATGACGGAGGCGTCATGAGACAAAAAGGATGCACTTCCAAACGTGGATTCGTGGTCTGAAAGTACCTTGGAGGGAAGTGATGATCCCCGACCACTTCCAATCAAAGATGCTGCGACGTCCACTGCGTCACGCATTTCCTGTAGTGCTTGTTTACGTGGCGGCGCTGCGGTTATCAGCCTCCCGGTTCTCCTTCGCGCCCTGGTGCGTAACCGATTGTGTTTTCTGTGGTCTCTACGGTGGCAGGGTCAATCGTTTCTAGCCATTCCCACACCTGCTGCAGCGCAGTGAAGAAAAGAAATTAATTATTAGTGGCTACCCTTAGTTTAGCTGGGAACAGCATGGCGCATTGGATTCCTTGTTCCCCGAGTTTTTTCTTTGTCTCAGTAAAAGATGCCCTTTGCTTCTGTGTCTCTGGTGAAGTCCGGAAAGATCATTAAATGTTGGTCCCACATTTTAAGCTCCCCCCTTCAGTCTCCCCTGGGTAAGGATGTGATCTCTGTCCTTGAAGTGAAGTAGCGTGGCAGTTATTGATCGCGGTCTGTTTCGCCCCTGGATGTGGGGGCCTCGCCGTCACCCTGTGGGCATGCAAAATATGGTGATATACCCTCAAGGGCCACTTCGTCGCGCATCCACCGTTCCAAGAAAGTTTCCATGTTGTTCGCTCCCTGTTATGCTTTTTTTGGAAGTCCCACTAGTCTCAAATTACTTCTGCGAGCTCTGTTTTCTGCATCTTCTGCTCGAGTCTCTAGAATTTTAATGCATGACGGTAGTTCGGACATATTTTTTGTTAACTTTTGACAGTTCGGGGTGAGTTGTTCAAGAGATTTTTCATTCGTAAAAACTCTGTCCGTCAGTCGCTGATGGTCATATCTGAGAAGGGTCACGTCCACGGTTAGTGTGTCGATCTTAGATTCCAAGGCTTCTCGGGATGCTTGTATCGCTTAATGTATGGTGTCAAGGGTGGTTTCCTGGGACAGATATCGATTTGGTTCTGCTCTTCCGGTGTCTCCCACTTCCGGCCGGGGCCCCACTGACGCTCCTCTCTCCGGGCCATCCCATTTTTTCATCTTGCCCATCGTTATGCCTGCTGCCCTCACTCCTGATAGGACGTGGAATAGATCGTGTTTTCCCAGAGCCGGACCGGCGAGAGGAGAGCGGCCTGTGGTTCCCTCCAGATGGAAGCTACTCATTTCAGTTGTGTGATTCTTGCTGTCATTGACAAAATGAACGCAGTCCAGAAAGGGAGTAACTACCAGATCTCAGTCTTGATATGGCCCATTTCTGATTCTCTCTGTGTCCTTAGTGTGGGTCACTGCACATCTAAGCTCTTCACCTCTCCTCATTACTATCATAGACCCAAGCATGAAAGTTCTTTGATTATTCTTTGCTTCGTTGCTCATAGTAACAACTGCAGTTTGGACCAGTTAGTACATAGACCAGAAAGGTCTTCGTATTCATTCAGAGCCTCCAGTATGCGAGGAACAGATTGTGGAACGTCTCGAATATAAACTAAGATTTTGTACACATAGGAAACTGTGCACAACATCACCTACTATTTCACACTGTTCATTTAAATGTCTACAGCATATCAGCTATGAGTTCCAGGACAGTGCAAAGAGAAAGGATTAAAGGGGCATGCCGTAAGGGTTTCTTTCTCATGTTTCCAGCCATCAGAAATTTTAGGAATTTTAGAAAGGTTCTCCTAAGTGTCTGTTTATTCAAATAGGAATGTCTAATTCTTTCACCACACAGTATCCAAGGCCTTCTCTAAGTTGTGCAAGGCCACCGCGTAACCTGCTCATCAAGTTCTAAAAGGTATTGTACATGGCCTAGTCAGTGTAGGTTTATGATAATGTTCTGCTCAGTTATGAGTCCTGATTGGTTAGAATGTATCACCCTGAATATGACCCATCTATCCGTAACAGTCCCGTTCAGAATTTTCACATAGATGTTTAGCATTAATAAAGGGGGATAAGATTTGAATTCAGACAATTATTGCGTCTCTCATAGAGACAGGCATGGCTTGGGAGCAGGTGATTCTTCAGATAGCTCTAGCAGCCTAGTTAGACATTTAGAGCTACAGTTGTAGAATTCAGGTGAGTGCATCCATGGGTATCCCTACCCTGCCCCCATATGGATTTTTTTTAAATTGTTTTTGCAGGAGAGAGGACTTGGTACCAGTGTGCTAAAATGACAGGCGCTAGATATATGTTGATGTGATGTTGGCCAATCATATCTTATCTCTAGATCTGTCAGCTTCACTGATCTTCCCTGGTATGAAATAAACATATATTTTGAACCTTAATAATTTCTCAAACTAATCAACAGATTTGTGCCACATTACAAAATTAACCTTTGTGGCCCACGATCTAGTTTTCTACAAAAATTGATGTAATTCCATTCAGCTGTTTTTGCAGTATTGCTGCTTAATTTTCCCACTGAAAAATGCATGGGGAAAATGTGTTTTGGCCCCCCCTGCCGAAGGGATATACCTCCATGATAAGCTCTAACTAGAGTGTAACACGAGTCCGGGATTGCTTTTATTCATTCCAGGTTGGCTGGGATGATATTTTACCAATCCATAGCTGTAATGTTGTGCCTGGAGAGGTAAAAGACTTTTGTCACTTTTCACCTCGGCGTGGGTGGCACAGTGCTCATCCTTTGCTAAAAGATATTGTGGTAAAAATGGGAAAAACCTTTGTCCCTTTCTAGCTCAGCGTGGATGGTGGATGACACTGCTAACCCTATGCGTAAAACTCTCCTATAAAAAGACTTTTGAGGTGAGCAGATTGCGTGTTGCTTGATTGTTAATGAGAGTTGGAACGTTTGGGTGGATTGGGAACTGCACTTACATGGGAAGGGTCTGCTACCAACGCAGTGTTCATGGTGGAGCTGCCACGTTTCTGGAATCTCTTGCTAACTTTTGGACCTAGTTGACCACCATGCTATGTTTTTTTTACACTATCTTACTTTTGCTAGGGTCCTAGAGTTGTTTACTGTTTCCCTCTTTGCATCTTTGTTTTTTCTACTGAATGTACCAGCTCCTTTGCCATTTCCATGCCCTGCAAAGTGTCTTATGAGGTCAATCTTGGCACTTAGACTGTCCACCATTTATGGTGTGCCTTGGGAAAACTGATAAGGGGCACTAGCCAGTCCATACACTAGCATGTGGACCTCCAACTCTTTTTGTCCAGCATTGGATCTTTTATACTTTTACAGGCTTGACTCTTCCATATTGTGAACCTGAGATTCACCTGTAATTGTAAATTAGCAATAAACAGTTTTAAAACGACCATAGGTTCCACAATAGTGTTTGTGCTACTAAACAACCACCTAATTTGAAGCAACCTTGCCTTTAGCTAATGAGTGGGCGTGCTGAGCTCTCTACTTCCCTAGAGACCACGGTTGCTCAGACTTCTACTGCATATCATGAGTAAGGCAATTGCTGTGAAGGGCTTGGTTATTTGCTAGTTAAGACATTGTTTTCTGAATTGTAACCAACAAGCCTGCCTCCTGCATGCTGCAGTCTCTGCTAACCCACTTTCAGTGTATGAGGGTGTGGCAGAGGGGGAAATCTAATAGTTTTCTCCCGAATAGACTAGTATTACCACCTCCTCATTCTCAGGAACACCATCTGCTTTTACGAGAAGCCCTCATTGGTATAATTTGCAACAATAAAGTACGTAATAGGAGTCTGAATAACCTAATAAAAAAATCATCCTTTTCAAATAAAACAGAAACCACCTTAATCAGCAGCTCACTAGTCCCAATGGTAGAATATATGAGCACTGTGGATTCTGGCTCAGTTCTCCTTATGATGAATCACATCACCCCATCGACATGTCATCTATAATGTGTGTTAAGATTAGATCTAATGTGTTGAGTCTGTTTTATTGGGCCTGATTATATTGATTTCTTCACTGTTGATAACTATCAGATGTACCTAGGTACATGTACACATTTGTCTTATTTTTTTAGACCTTTTTTTTATTTTTATTTATGGTCTCATGCCTTTTGTAAATCCTCATCTTTTGGTACACTGCCTTTTTTTTTTTTTTTTTTTTTTTTTTTAATAGCAGGTGTCTCCTATTACTTTTTGTTCTCTCTGAGACTTCGAACATGGACTGTGTTACGAGCGTTTTTAATCCGTTTCCAGAAAGAGTTCTAAAAGTTTGCACTCACAGTAGGACAAGACGGTCGGCCCACACTCCGCATTGCACTACTGAGGCACTGCTTCTCCAAACATGCACCTTGCGACTGTATCTTTTCAGCCATTTGTGGCCTCAAAACCTGACTGAAAACATTCGTAGACCGGTTTCCGAGCCTGACCTGTTCAGTTGATCGGGGAGTTTAATTGGGCCTTTTTACAGGCTCAACCTTGTTTGGTAATCTTAATCCTTAAATTATTCTGCTTTCTTTCTTTAAGATGCACTTTGTTTACTATTACAGGCCTGCCCTCCTAGTGAGTATACTTATTTTCTTACTGCACTGTGGTGTGCATGATCGCCAGATTTCATTGGGTTTTCTAATTTTTAGGTCGAGCATTCAAGGCTTTCACCTGTTGTAAGTATTGTGGACTTTTAACCACACCAACGTCACACCCATCAATTTCACTTGTTTGCGGACTTGCCTTTCAAAAATCACTTGATATCGTTGGTAAATGCTGGAGGCTGTTTTTGTCATGCCTTGCCCCTGTTAAATGGATTATTGCTTGACTGCCAATATACCTCAGCGTGGTGGATCTATTTTTTTGTCTCTCCTCTTGATGCTGCATGGTGGCCATGGTGCTCACTGGGCGAACAGGCACAACAGTGTGAACCGATTTGCGGTATTGGAGTGCTGGCCACATTGTTTAGTTACCTAATCAAAGTCATCTCGTGTTCTCTCCCCTTAAAACACTTGAAATTCGTGAGTGTTTTACGGAAAACAGCAATCCTCAAAGTGAAAGTGGCTCTCCCGGCATAGAGGGTGACCTGATACTACAATATTCACTGCACTCGAAACTCTCCCCATAATGCTTTGCAGGGCATTACTTTTGCAAACCATTTTTGCTCATAACTCAGCCTGTGGTGCTCCTAGGACAATGGGACCACCTTCCAAATATTGCCACAATGTGCTCTTTCTGTCTACATCATCTCTGGGTCCCCACACTCTTAGTGGGGACTCAGAAATAATAACACCTAACACCATTCATTTTCTTTTTAAGCTGTCTCCTGGCTGAAAGGTTTGTTTTACAGCTGGGAGAAGTTGTTTAATGGGCCTTGTTTATAATATCATTGCAATAGACCTGCTAGCTTTGAAAATGTGTAATGCACTATGCCCTCTAGAGGCTAAATATATGGCGACACTGCATTAATTTCTCCCGTTCTTTTTTCTTGTGGTTATGCTCTCTAAGGGCTGACTGTCTGGTTACGTGACCATGTTTCTTCCAAATGCTATTTTTATTGTGGTGTCCTCTAGTGGCTGTTCTGAGCATTCCAGTCAAAATACTATAATATTTTCAGCTCAAACTTGCCCCATAATTCTTTGCAGGGCATTACTTTTACAAAACATTTTTGTTCACAACTAAGCCTGTGGCTGTCCTAGGACAATGGGACCACCTTCAAAACACTCTTTCTGTATACATCATCTCTGGGTCCCCACACTAGATTAGTGTGGACCCCAAAATAATTACCCAACCCATCAATCAGTGTCTTTTAAATTTAGTCATGGCTAGAACTTTTGTTTTACAGCTGGGAGTAGTTTGTTTTAAAGGCTGTATTTGTAATATCAATGGAGTAGGCCTGCTAGTCCTAAAAACGCACTTTAGGGTCTTAGTATATGGTTGCACTGCATTACTTCCTCCTGTTTTTTTCATAGGTTTATGCCTTCTAGGTGCTAACAATATAGTTACAAGACCATGTTTCGTACAAATGATATTTTTTGTTATGGTGCCCTCTAGGGGCTGTTTTGAGCATTAGTCTAATGCCAAAAGCTTTTCTGACGAGGTTTATATGATAATTGTATATGTTTTAATAATTTCACCATATTACAATTGTGATCATAATTCAGACCAACTTAACATCCTTATTACACTAGGACTGTTTGGACACTCTTGATATGTTTGGGTGACCCTTCTAGTTTATTTTTCCTCTGACTGTCTTGTGTCTTTTTTGGGGGGAATTGTGTCGGCCAGACAGCAACTCTGATGGTGGGGTGGGGAAAGTGGTGTTCTATTGGAATTTGCATGCCGATTTGAATTCGGATGCTAAATGGCAACATTTTCATTTTTTGCTGCAGATAGAGGAAGAAAGTAAATGGAAGTGCGTTAGTTATAAGCAGGGCCACTGGAATTATATGGCAGGAAAAGATGAAATTAGGAGGATGGTTTGACCAATTTATGTGGCAAGAAAAGTTCAGTTATGCATTTACAATGCCCATAGCTCTGACTCAAGCAAATGTGAGACCTATTGCATTGCAAATGCTTGTTTTCATTATTTCTTTTCATTAAAGGTTTACATGTATATAATTTTTAGTGCATTTTTCGCAATTACAAGTTCACACAGAATGCCACCTTTTCCAAATCTTTCCACTAATTTTTACAGATGTCGCTTTAACATTTTGTCCTGATGAGACCCTTGTATCTCATGTATGGATAGAAACGCAGTCGACATGCTCAAGTAATAAACATTGATACTCAGGACTGACGATATCGAATAATTTTAGATCCTTGTTCTGTGGTTTGTCACCATTACATTAGCCCATGCTCATTTGTATTACCCTTGTTACTGTGTATGTTGTGGCCTTGGCACTGGGGACTCATTACACTGAGTTCTACTACGTTTCTTATGTGTAATTAACTCCAGTTGATAAAAAAAAAATCTTTTCACTTTGATTGTTAATTTCTGTTTTATTTGAAAAGAATGATTTTTCTTATGAGGTTAGTTAGCCTCCCATTATGTACTACAGTGTTGCAAATTATGCTATTGTGAACCCTTGCAGAAATATTATTCTCATCCCTGCTTCCCATGGGTTTAAGGGCTGCTCCTGTAGCCTGATGAGTTTATGAGAAGTCCAGCAAGAGCATTTCCTATTCAAAGAAGTGATTGAGATAGTAACAAATGATTAGAGGACTCTAGGCTTCTAGTCAAGAGTTTTCCTAGGGAGCAGGAAATAGAAAAGTGGCCAATCCTTGCTCTAGGAGAACTCGAGATTCTAAAGAAAGCGATCCTTTCAGCTGATCATCCTGTGACAGGTTATTTTGTTATAGCAAGATGCCAACATCCACATCCCTATCTAGCTCAACAACAAACAGTATGTATAAGCTATTTATATTACATGAACCTAACCAAAAGGCAGCAAAGCATTGTACAGGGTCAAGGACTTATATAAAGTCAATGTGTGATATGAGCTAGAACAGTCATGCATTGTGATGTAGTGTTCTTTACAGAGGTAGTTCTTCAACTCTTTCCTGAATTTGAGTAGTATTGGGACGGTCCTGATGTATATGGGGATGCTGTTCCAGATCCTGAGTGCATAGATGGAAAAGGCATGCTGCATTTATTTTCTTATTTTAAAGTAGTCTGTAACCTCGTGGTGTCCTGGCTGTTTGTGTTCCGAAAACCACCTGAGATGGTGGGCTTGACTGCAAGATAAACAGAGGTGCTGATCATGATGACTGTGTAAATGATATACCTGGTTTTAAGGATGGTGCGGGCTAGCAAGGGGAGCAGTGGAGTTCCATCAGAATGAGGGTGATGGATCATATTTCTTCAGTTCTCGAATGAGATGTGCTGTGGCATGTATGATGCACTTAACGGGTGCCAGTGTTGAGTCTGGAAGGACATAGAATGTTGCTGACATCCAGATGTGAGAGAGAAAAGGTCTTGAACAACCATTCTGAAGTTACTTTCTAGAAGAAACGTTTTGACTTTTAGTAGAAGTGAGAGCTGCTACCAGGTTGCCTTTGCTGTTTCCCCCCCCCCCCAGCAGCAGTTTCCTTAGGGGGGGGGGGGAAATTTGATGCCCAGGTTGAAACCAACTGATCTGGCGTTGGGTGAAAGTTAGTGTTTGAAGCTATCATGGTTCATGTCATTGAGTCAGATTTGTATAGTTTTTTTGGAAGTTGTCCTTGGCAAATGCCAGGAATTCTTTCTTGCCTGGTTTAGACAGTTAGTTAGATGCTGGACATCAATATCTGGATGATATGCAGGCAGTGTTTGAGGCCTTGCTTGTCTGAAGCAGAAGAGATGTGAAAAAAAAGATGAAGCCACTTTATGGAGGAACCTAAAGTTCATGCCTAAGATACCCTCGGACAGTTGATCAGCTCGTTGTCTCCTCCAGGCATTGTGGCGGTGTTTGAGCTCTGTCTACACAAGTTATTGTGCTCAACCTTCTTTCTCTGCCTTAGTCACCTTCTGCTACAATAACGTAATGTGCACTGTAGAGAGTAAAGTGATGGCGTACTGCACCAGGAGCAGGGTGGAGACGTTTGCACTCAAGGGGGAAGTGCCTCTACAAGATATATACAGTGCAGTGACGTGGAAGAGCTTGAATACGTTTACCCATCATTATTGTTGGATCTGAATATGCTACTGGGTCATGCTATTATGTGAAACCTTTTATTTCTCTTGGCACCGGTCATTACAAATACTCACAACATTGAAGGTGAGCCTACTTGTGCGTATTAACTCTATTGTGTACTGCTTAGTTTTCTAATGTAAGCATTTGAATCCATGACAGATCCATTGCTGAAGGAGAAATTAGTTGCCTGAACTCTTCTTCCATGTGAATCTGACTCTTTCCTTCCTCTCCCGTCACAGCCTTGCTCTGGATTCTATGTACCCTTAAAACTTGCTATGAATTCTGAGCTTTGGTGACCTATGGGGGAGTAAGGGCTCGGAGCACATCCACCAAATTGGCTGACGTTTGGACTGTTTTAAATGGGGTGGGTATAATAGTAAACGAAGATTGTGGTTGGACCTCGTTTAACAATTTTTATTTTTATCCTAAACTTATTTGAGTTTTCCAGTCTGATAACAGGAAATGATTCAAGTCTGTGCTTCTGTGAAATATACCAGTGCAGAAAACTGGAGCTGCACTTCAAGTAAATCATCTCTTCGTTTAGTCGGCTGTTATCAACATCTACAACTTTAATAACTGACTTGCAGTTATTGGCAACTGGTTGTCCTCTCACTTCGTTAACCTAAATGCATATACAACTGCATTTCGTGTGATTTATTCCGATGTTTCTCCCTCTTTTGTTATCTGTCTTGTTCCCCGCTTCATTATCTACTGCTGCTATCACTCCATCCCTTCTTCCCTTTGTGAAATCCTTTGAATTCACACGTGGGTTAATTCCAGTCGCACAACAACAAATTGGTCTATGCTTTTATTTTCAAGATTTGCTGAAAAGGATTAAGCTACTTCATGCCTCAGTCCTGGCCCTTGTTATTTTCCAAGTAGTTTGCCTGCTTCAACTCTATCTCCAATTAAGCACTGCTGCAATAAACACCCTGTGCGATTGCTGTGTTCCGGAAATGTGATTACATCACTCACATTCATCTTTGCTTTACCCTGCTTATCCTTGCAATTTAGTATGTTTTTCAAAATGTTCCTCGTCTTGTCCAAGGTACTTGGGTCTACTTTCGCATATATTTGATACATTATTTCTTGTGAATCGTGGGTAAAAAGAAGCGGCAATTTTCTTTACCTTGATATCTGTATGTTTAGCCGTGGAAAACGTATTTTTTATTATGTATTTTAACTGCCATTAGAGGTCAGTCTGCAGCGCAGTGTTACCTTTTCAGGATAGGTGTCTATACAATTTATAATAAATCCCTGCCGTGTGACTTTCAGATGCCTCCATTTAGTGTCGTTAAAATCAACCCTTCACTTCCGTCAATTTAGTACTTACTGAATATTACCTGTGCATATCCTCATAACTAAATACTCATTTAATTAAATGACCTGCGAAACAATACAGATTGTCTTCCCTTTATTTCTTTTAGTTGTATCCTCCACTTTAAATCAGCTGAGCTGACCTTTGTGTTTTTTAAATCACGTCTGACACAGTAAAGGTCATGTAATCCGATAAATAATCTAGCGTTCTTGAAAGGTGTCAGAGTTTTCTTAAAAGCACAGAATTCATACAATAGCTCAGATGGTGTAGTGTGTCAAATAGTAAACTAGGATACTTGAAAACACTGGTCTGTTGACTTTCCTTCACCGTATTTTGGTTTTCTGTCTTTCCTAAATGTGTGGTTGTTTTGCTTTTTTATTAACTCTAGTTTAAAATAACGTTTCTACTGACACAATTATTTCATTTGGCTCCCAGAAGATGGCGCTAAATATCCTTGAATGCTTAGTGTGAGCCATCATGTATTTTTTTTTTTTCCTGTCGAGTTTTCTTTTTAATATGTATAAAGTAGATTGGGTATGTACGTCTGCTACTTGCGAGTGGAGTGTCTCCGTGCATTGCTATTAAGAGATAATTAATATTTGGAGCGAGAGAAAGTGGCTGGCTCCTGTGAAATCTGCGAAACCTGCTCTTTTTCTTAACAAATGATCGTTTCCTTTAAGTTTGAGGTTTTGAATTTCAGACAGGGCAATACGAAAGCTTCATTTGTTAAGTATAATTTCCACGGTTGACCAGAAGATGACACATCACAGTCCATGTTATCTTAATCCTGTAAACGCACCCCTCCCCCAAAATCGCCACAGCCATGGTTGCGGTACATGGAGCTCGTGTTTCCTCTGTACAGAATCTGCTTGTTGATGTACATTAGTGCTTATTGAAAGACCAGAGGGGAGCACCCGGCCCCTCCTTTACTTGAATTGCAGACCAGTAATGTCCAAAAGTTGGTGCTTAAAGTCCAAGTTAAGCACTCGCCTGACAACTAGGTTCTTTCGGGGTAGAAAAATGCACCCTGCCCTGTCACTTCAGGAGCCTACTTAAGTTTGAAAGGCTGAATTAGACCTGTAAAATGTATGACGCACAAGTCACTGCAGATGTTGGCAAGAAGGATTGAATGTGAGGCGCTCTCGGGGTTAGGAGCGCGGCGCTGGGGTCTGAGTACTGGATGAAGGAATGTGAGGGCCATCTAAGGGTTTCGCTGGCAGTTAATAGTCTCTGTGGTCAGCTGTGGATCGCTTGTATTCGCGGCAAATTAGTACAGAGTGACTTGGGGTTGTCTTGAGTGCAGATTGAGGGTGCCTGTTTAAAGTAATACCGTGTGTGTGTGTGTGTGCTTTGGGATGGTAAGTGTGCGCCGAATCATACACTGTTGTGGGGGAGAGCTCCAGGATGGTCTCACCTGCTCTCCTTTGCACAAGGTCTGAGAAGAGCCGGTTTGCAAGCTACAACCCCCACATTCTGTTCTTCGCTCTGCCTACTCTACACCTCTTTTGTATTTCGGATGAGCTGCAACGTTGCTGCCCTTGCCAGTTTTGTGTGTAGGAGATGGTCGCTCCAATCCTTCCCATGAACGCTGCTGTCCCTGCTAGTTTTGTGTAGGAGAAGCTCGCTCCGAACCTTCCTCTGCTGTACCTCTCAGGTGTTTAGAAGAAGCTCGCATTCCCACTGCATTAGTCCTCTGTACTGTATTATGGGAAAAATCTCTCTCCCTCTCCCTCTCCCCCTCCCTTTCCCTCTCCCCGTATACCCTTTGGGGGCACACTTTCAATATGTTGGGAGGGTTGAGGTGGGGCATGCACAGCTTAATAGGTTGTTCATTTCGTTGTTTGTCAGTTTAGCACCCAAACGAGAAACCCTGTAGTTTCTGTGAGAGCTGGAATTTTCTTGGTAAAATGTCGAGTCTTTATGTAATTATACTTATAGGTTAATGTGTGAATTAATTACATAATAATATTGTGTTTACGGGAAATGTGACTAACTGAATGGCCACCATTTTATGTAAGGCCTATATTTTGTCCATGCTAATTTAAGCTGACAATTATTCTGTCTTTACAAAAGAGTGTGTTTCTTAAAACGAATGGTAGAAATCAATGTGTATTTAGTGGGCTCTGCTGGACTAAAGTAGGAGATGCAAGGTCATTGTACAATGCCAGCTGTATAAAATGTTTCTAGTGTTTGCCGTAGTTTTGACTGACTTCATTGTTTGAAGATATGTTTCTAACTTGTATGTCTTTCCTCAAGGGTTAAGAAATTGTGTGGTAACATACTTTGTAATTGTTCTTCCTGTGACTTCGTATTTCGGTGGAGTGAAAAAGGATCCACAGATGAGGCGGAAGAAGAGGAAGTACAGGATACTAATGTATTAGTTTAGATTTAGTCAATGGAATATCAGCGAATAGAAGTGCTTGGAGTAAACAAACTGTATAATTTTGATATCTTTTAATGATCTGATTGGTCATAACTTTCTCACCTCATATCTTAGCCAACCATTTTCATTTAACAAGTTAAATTTAATGTTCAGTCACCATTGTTCTGGGGTCATTCTTCTTTGGGATTTTCATGTATCCTGAGTCCGAGCGATTCTATTACTTTATGATCTCACTTTGGCATTTCATGTTTTCCAGATAGTCTATTGACATTTCTGGTATTTTATTAGTTTGTCTGTTCAATATTGAACCTATTAAACCTAGATGGTTTAGTGTATCTTATAGTCCAAATGCTAAACCATTTCCCTTACCTATATTCCTATTCCTGTCCTGATGTTAGTGCCTGATGTTGCTGTCCCACTGACTAAGTCGATCGACGTTGTTGCTGATTTTCGTAGAGATTTGGTAAATGTATAAATGTGAATTTGTTTTTCAGGTACCAGCTGAAAAACTGCTGCTTATTTTTAATTTTGATAGCGCCATAGCTAGGTGTTTTCTAAATTTGTGTTACTAAAACTTACATGAAACCCAACATGTCAGTGCTAATTAGTGGTTAGTGAGGCGTACTCACATGCTCATGAATTCTTTGATATTTTTTGTCTTATTATTCAGATGTATACTACTTCTCTTGCTCAGGTTCTTTTTGCTATGGTTTTGTGTGAAAACCATTGAGATAATTTGTCTTTTTGCATTGATTAAACTTAGATATAATAGGCGTGCGAATCAGCCTTTGTTGTTTCTCTATATGTATCATTTGTCTTTGAGAATTCTTTTTGTGACTTTAGCGTTGTCAATATAGGGAAATAAATCATTAACTTCTTTAAAATATGGTGTGGGTATTGACAATGAAGTAATGTTTGACTTATTTGAATGACATTTATTCAAAATGGATTTGCATCAGTTCGTCGACCTAGTGTGTGGAATCCACTATCTAGTCCTTGATGACTAAATTATAGCTAGGGTTTCTCCGCGTTAACAGTTTGGTAGCAGAGGATGGTTACGTATCTTTTCAATGATGCCATTGCTTGCGTCATAAATTGTGAAAATTCATTGGTGTGTTTTGATTATTAATTTTTTTAAATGTTTAAATTTGATAAGATGAGTTGCTAAATGCCTAAAGTGACTCTCCTGGTCCTTGGAGATTCCCTAGGTGGATAGAACATATCCTAACAGCGTATTGTTTTATGTTTTCAGCGTTCTGTTATTAGATTGAGTAGAATATGCACTTGCACAGCTTTAGCTAATTTGCAGTTGATTGAGTTGTTTGTGAGTTTTTAGGGGAGTTGGCATACTCCAGAAGAAAATAGTATTAAAAAGAGTTGGCGTACTCTGGAGTATGTGAGTAGGGAAGTCTGTGAACTTCACGTGTGTGGCGCTTGGTGCTCAGAAAAATTGTCCTGATGGAAGAGGTCTAAGACTCCAGAGTATATTGAAAAGTGTAATGACACTTGGTTTTTGTTGTAATTTGTCTATTTAGGTAGACCAATCAGACGTGATTGGTAAGTCGAGTTTTCAGGTTAAATTGAGTGAAATTTTCGGCTGGGATTTGGCGAGTTGTATGTGCACCAGGTCTGTCTCCGTTGATCAGTTGAGGGTGAAATTTGCAGGTCAAATTTTGCTTGTGAATCTGGGGAACTGTAAAAAATAGCAACTGCAAGAACGAAAGCCGACGGTGAAATCTAGAAGGTTCCTGAAGCGATTGTGTTACCATACTTATAGTAAATAGACAAATTTGTTTTCTTTGGTTTTGAAGAAGTGCTTGCGATTAATTTTTGCGTTTTGTTTGAGTGATTCGAATCTAGGACGACAAGCTGCAAGATTTTGTCAGCCGATGTGTGTAAGTGTGGCGTCAGTCTTGTTCTGTGCTGGGATAGGTTGGTTAGTGAGAAGAGTCGCGCACGGATGGTGGACAATCGTGAAGTGCGATTGGACGAGAAGGGTGACGAGGATTATGGTATTGTAGTCCGTTCCTGATTATTGATTTTTGAATAGATTTTGTGGAAAATGATGATGTTTTTTCAAAGCTTTAACAAGTGCTCTTAGAGGAGATTAGTATATTCCGGCAAGGGAAGGAGAAATTTGTCCCCCAGAAGGTACTCTGGCATATATTGTAATTGAGGAGAAAGGTACTGGAGGATGTCTTTGGTTAAAACACTGGATTAAGATCACAAAGAAGGAAGGTTGTTCAGCTTTTCCTGATAATGGTACATTTAATTTAAGAATTTTGGAGAATCTGAGACCGATGTATGGTCTAAGACCTCCACCAAGACCAGCTCAGTTTTAAGCCTTCACGATCTGGGAGCTAGTAGTTAGACAAGCAATCCTTGAAATTTGAGAGAAGCATGAGAAGGGCAGAAAAGTCACTAGCAGAGGCTAGATGGGTTAGCGAGCAGAGACAGTTGAGACTCAATACCTTACAAGGTGTTACATTGTATCCAGCAATGTCAAGACAATAAAAGAGACAAATAAGGTTTTAAAGAAGACTAAAAAGAGTTCTTCAGCAGTCCAAGAGCAGACATTAAAATAGCCCAAAAGGGTTTTGTTCAATAATGATGAATCAGACGATGATACGTTTACTACACAGATTTTGAGAAATCGCCCACCACCATATGTGGCTCAAAGTTCTGGTACGAGTGGTTGAAATCTTACTGCACCAATAATAACTGTAGTGAGACAGAGTTCAGTTTAGAGTGGTCATAACGCAACAGAGTTCTGTGCAGGTTAATCTTAATGTGAACCAGAGTTCAGAACACAGTTTACAGAGCTCAGGACAGACTAGTCCTTTAGGGCAAAAACCAGTGCAGAATAGCTTTAATCAATCAACAGACAGTAGACAGCTACCAGAGATTAATGTTCCTGAGATTTATCCAGATGTTGCGATTGTGAAGACAACTACTAATTTAGGGTTATCTTCAAGTCAAAATCCACAAGAGCGGAGTTTGATTCAGAAAGAACCTACTCCGATATTACCACAGATGCAGAATATGGGAATAATGCAGCCTCAAAATGTAGAAACCAGTAGCCCAGATGCGATTTCATTACCAATTACATTTGGTCCACCTATGCCTTTATATGTCCAGGGCAACAGGAATGTAGCGAATCGAGGAGTTCAAAGTCGGAATGGAAATATTGGGTTAATGTAATCTATAGGACAGACTCGAAACAATTCAAGATCCTTAATAGATTTGTCTCCTGTTAGAAATTCTGAAATAATTGGTTCACGCTGTGGCCAGGAGAGGAGATTGACTCCTCCAATGTGTGAGTCCAATGCAGCAGTTAGTGTTAAGCCTGATAATGTTTCATTAAAGGGTCTGTCTGCACTAGAAATAACAAAATGGTTAGAAGATATGAGTGTTTCAAAAGTCCCAGAGGATCAAAATAAGGGAAATTAAGTTATAAACAAAATTAGATTATCAATGGAAGCAAGTGAACTTCTTGAAGAGACAATGGAAGTACATAGACTTGAATCGTATACTTAAGCCCAGTTGAGATATTTGTGTCGCTTCATTACAGAGGAAGCAGCTGAAGTACATTTGCAATTACAGGAATTAGCAGACAAATGCGAAATAGATTTTACAAAAATGAAGACCCTGAAGAGAAGTTATAGATTAAAATCTTAAATCTCGAAGATTAAACACATGAGGTCTGCAGGGATGAAAACACACCTTAGAGAATTACTTGAGAGAGTACAAATTTGGAGAGCATTAGAAAAATGGGAACGCAGATGGGTCAAGAAAAGAGAAGGGCAGAAGAAAGATTCAGATACTCCTCTTGTAGATAAAATGTAGACAAGAGAAGCAGTGAAATGTTTGCCTGACGTCATTGTGGCAATAAGAGGCCCTCGCCGGTATGCTGACGTCAGTTCCCTTTTTTCCGTGCCTTCGATAACGGTTATTTCTCCAGCTCCTGTATCGTTTGCTGTTCAAAAGGATACTTTGTGTTTTTTTGAGATGTCTGCCCGAAGAAGTCAGGGTTCAAGCATTGCATGGGATGCGAAGGTCGAATGTCTGTTACTGACCCGCATAACGACTGTCTATGGTGCCTGAGCTCGGACCACGACGTCCAGGAGTGTGGTTCATGCCAAAAAAAGAGGCACCATAGGTCTTCGTCAGGGAAGTCGAGTCATAAGAAGCAGCGCCATTGCAACTCCCGGCGTTGTTCCAGAGGAAGCCGGTCGAGGTCTGTCTGCCCGGTGCCGTAAGTCCTGGGAGGTCAGCCTGACGGTTTCTCCTCCGCCTTTGACTCCGCAATCTTCACCGGCGCCGTCGGTCTTTGAGGTGGTGGAGCCTCAGAGTCATCATTCATCTCCTGCACATCCGGATGCTCAGGATTAGAGTCTGTCTCCGGCTCCTCAAGAGTATCATGCCTTCCCTGCTCCAGGGACGGATCCGGCGGCATTTCTTAATGCCATGTTTGCTATATTTCAGAACATGGCGCCGGGAGGTGGTGCGCCGGCTGGCTCCACTGGTCCCTTGGCATTTAACTTAGGCGCTCCGGCTCGGTACAGACCGACACCGTTCATGCCATTCTGTTCGGCAGGAGAAACTAGCCCAGCGTCGGCGGTGCAGCCGTCAACATCGAGAGAAAGGCCTTCGCCGGTGTCTATTGAGATGGAAGGGTCCCGAAGCCGGATGGCGTTCATGGGTGGAGGTAGAGTATCTACGGCTCCGATGGATCCATCTCCGACATCGGAGGAGTCCGGAGATCCTGTGATGACGCCTTCTCGGCGCTGCTCTCGGACGCCAGTCCACTCTTTGTCCACGCCGGGGCTGGAGGCGAAATTGCGGTCCAGGAGAAAGGCCCTCAGGTTGTTGGAGGAGAGAGAGTACCAAAGGTAGCACCTCGAGGAAGGGGAGATTGCGTAGCCCCAAAGTGAGTTTCAGGGGTTGGACACGGCCAGTGGGCTGGATACTTCCCTGGAGTCGGATTTGGCCTCAGCAGGGGAATATACTGAGGAGGCAGCCTCATTCTACCAGGAAGGCTGCTGATTTCCTAGAACTCCCAATTTCAATGGCACAGGTTAAGACCAATATCCTGATGGAGGTGCTTCATCCTGCCACTGCTATTGCGGATCCGTTGTTACCATTTAATGAAGCTCTTATGGATCCCATAGGAGAGGTTTGGAAGAAGCCTGTTTCTTCGTCAGCACTGAGCAGGTCGGTGGCCAGACGGTATAGGTCAGCGCCTGGAGACCCCCGAATTTCTTTCAAAATATCCGTCTCCTGAGAGTCTGGTCGTGCAGGCGTCCTGTTCACCACGGTCTGCTCCTGGCTCCTTCCCTGGTGCACCATCTGATAGGGAGTCCAAACGCATGGGGCAGTTGGCCAAGAAGATTTTCTCCTCATGCAGCATGGCACTGAAATCAGCTAATGCTACGTGTATCCTGGTCAGATACATTCATGCAATAATGGATGCAGCTAAAGCAGCGTTGCTGGACATGCCCCAAAACTTGCATGGACTCCTCTCGGATGCCCAGTCAGCGGTGACGCAGGTCATACAGTCTGGACTTGACACCATGGACTCTGTTGCTAGAGCCATGGGAACCTCCATTGCCACCAGGCGTCATGCTTGGTTGCGCACGTCTGGGTTCTCATCGGATGTTCAAGCCACGCTATTAGACTTGCCCTTTGGTGCTAAATTATTTGACCCCTTTTAGGTCCTTTAGACGGCTGCAGGTATTTGGACGAGGGGCTTCCTTTCGTGGGAGATCGCAGCAGGCAGGCCAGCAGCCTTCAAGCCTCCATTATACATCATTTAGGGGGCGGGGTAGAGTCTGCACTAAAGGGGCCACCGAACAGCAGCACCCTTCCTCTTCCTCTTACTCAGGGGGGATGCAGCAGGGGAAGCAACCATAGTCCTCTAACCATTGCGTCCCATGTGTCTCTGGTAGGGGGAAGGTTGTCTCTTTTTCTTCCCAGGTGGGAGTCGATAACATCAGATTCCTGGGTCATCAGTGTGGTAAGGAAAGGCTATGCCCTTCCCTTTCGGGAGATTCCTCCTCCCTTCCCTCCCCGTCCTTCCTTTTGTTCAGAAGATCATCTCTTGTTAGAAAAGGAGGTTCTATCCCTATTGTCAAAGGGTGCAGTGGAGTTGGTTCCCGAGCAAGAGAGGGGTCAGGGATGTTATTCAAGGTATTTTCTGATCCCCAAATAGGATGGTCGCTTGAGGCCTATCCTGGACTTGAGGATCTTAAATTGGTTCCTCAAACAGGAGGAATTCATGATGTTGACTCTAGCACAGGTGCTTATGGCGTTGAACAAGGAAGATTGGATGGTGTCTCTTGACTTGCAGGATGCTTATTTCCATATTCCCATTCTCAAGTCACACAGGAAGTATCTCTGTTTTGTGGTAGGGTCGCAGCACTACCAGTTTGTGGTCCTTCGTTTTGGTCTTACTTCCTCACCTCAGGTCTTCACAAAGGTTATGGCGGTTGTTGCAGCAGACCTCAGGAGGAAGGGATTAGCAGTATTCCCTTACCTGGACGATTGGTTGATCAAAGCCAAGTCTCCGGAGCTTGTGCTGCATCATCTGCAGATGACAACCTAGTTGTTGTTCAGTCCGGGCTTATCGATAAATGTGCCCAAGTCTCACCTGGAGCCCTCTCAATGCCTCCTGCTCATAGGGGCAGTACTGGACACTACATTGAATCGGGCCTTTCCTCCACCACAGCGGGTTCAGGACATTCAGGCATTTATTCCAATGTTTCAAGAAGGAGCGCTTGTTCCTGTCCTCAAGGTCCTTCGTTTGCTCGGTTTGTTCGCTTCTTGCATTCTGTTGGTCACTCATGCAAGCTTGCACATGAGGGCTCTTCAGTGGTGTCTCCACAGGCAGTGGTTTCAGCACAAAGGGGATCTCGAGGAGTCGATAAGGATCTCCAGAGACACTGCAGTGGATCTTCAATGGTAGGCTGCAGTCGGCAACCTGTCTCAAGGGAAGCCGTTCTTGTTGCCACCTCCAGTGACCACAGTGATAACGGATGCCTCCACTTTGGGGTGGAGAGATCATCTGGGGGACCTGGAGATCAAAGGTCGTTGGTCTCCAGTGGAGCAGATGTTTCATATCAATCTTCTGGAATTGTGGGCGATACGTTTGGCTCTCAAGGCCTTCCTCCCTTCCCGGTCAGTCGCTTCAAGTCCTGACGGACAACACAACCGCAATGTGGTACATCCACAAGCAGGGAGGAGTAGGGTCGTATCTTCTCTGCAGAGAGGCTCTGGTCCTGGGCGCAGGACCATCGGGTTTGCGTAATAGCAAACCATCTGGCCGGGGTTCAAAACGTGCATGTGGACAGTCTCAGTTGGCTCCTCTCAGACGATCATGAGTGGCGTCTTCATCCAGATCTGGTTCTTTACATCTTTCGGATGTGGGGTTTTCCCCAGGTAGACCTATTTGCCACTCGGGAGAACGTGCACTGTCCGTCATTCTGCAACCTTCAGTGTCCGATGCAGGGAGAGTTGGGGGGACGTGTTTCAGATGTCCTGGAACAGCCAGTTGCTTTACACATTTCCCCCATACCCTTGATGCCTCGAGTTCTGAGGAAAATTCGCCAAGACCGGGCCCAAGTCATACTAATAGCTCCGGATTGGCCAAGAAGGGTGTGGTACACGGACCTACTCCAACCCTCACTGTGCTCTCAGCTCCGTTTCCCTTTCAGGGCAGATCTCCTATCGCAGTCGCAGGAGCAGGTTCTACACCCCCACCTCCAGAGCCTGCACCTTCATGCCTGGAGATTGAACGGGGCAACCTAAGTTCGTTTTCTCTCCCATCGGATGTGGTGGAAGTTATTTTATCGGCCCGGCGACACTCCACCAAATCTGTCTATGCGAGCAGATGGGCTAAATTCGTTAATTGGTGTGGAGAGAGACAAATTAATCCCTTAAGTGCCCATTTGTCGGACATATTGATGTTTGCTTTGTCGTTGGCACAGCGATTTTGCGCTGTGGCCACATTTAAAGGCTATCTTTTGGCCCTTTCGGCCTTCTTATGTCTTCCTGATCAACCCTCCTTGTTCAAATCCCCTTTAGTTTTGAGGGTTTTGAAGGGGCTTACCAATAGGTTTCCTCCCACTCCGTTTCTCATGCCCCAGTGGGATCGAAATCTGGCATTAACCTTTATGATGGGCTCTCCTTTTGAGCCACTTCATTCTTGCCCTTTAAGGTTTTTAGTTCTAAAGACTGTTTCTTACGGCCATCACATCTGCTAGGCGTGTGAGTGAGCTTCAAGCTCTTTCTGTTCACCCACCTACCAGGGCGGCTTTCCTCCCCAAGGTAGTGACCCCGTTTCATTTGGGACAGTCCATCACTCTCTCGACATTCTACCCTCCTCCACATCCATCTAAGGAGGAGGAGAGGCTCCATTGACTGGATCCAAGGAGACCTCTCAGCTTTTACATAGACAGAACAAGAGAGTTCCGCTTGGATGACCAACTCTTTGTCGGATACGTGGGGAGGAGGAAGGGGAAGGCCGTCCACAAACTAACGCTATCCAGGTGGGTAGTTCTTTGTATTAATAAATGTTATTCATTGGCGAAGAAAGATCCTCCTGAGGGGATAAGAGCCCATTCCACCAGGGCTAAATCGACCACATCAGCCCTGGCTAGAGGTGTTCCAGTGGCAGACATTTGTAAGGCCGCAACTTGGTCATCCCTCCACACCTTTGTAAAGCATTATTGCTTGGACTCGGAGGTGAGGAGGGATGGCCATTTTGCACGATCTGTGCTGCAGGAATTCTTGGTATAACTAGACGGACACCCTCCTCTGAGGCGGTACTGCTTTGGGACTCTATTCATTAGGTGAGGAATCCACAGGTAGTTGTATCCATCAGAAGAGCAAGTTACTTACCTTCGTTAACGCTTTTTCTGGTGGATACATTAGCTACCTATGGATTCCTCATGGTCCCTCCCGCCTCCCCGTAGTCTGTCTCGACATGCTGAGATTTCCTTGGGTGTGTACATATATTGTTGATTGTTTTGCATTATGAGGATAAACGTTTATAGGTATTTTTGTATTTTTGGTTCTATTTGTATGTATTGGTATACATTCATGATTGTGCAAAACTTTTACGAACTTGTATTAGTACTGTTACTATTATTGGCTTTAGCCTTTTCTATAAAGTTTACTTAAATATAGATATGAAGTGTTTGGAATGTCAATATTTACCTATTCGTCTCAAAGGCATGTCAAAAAATGGCGTAAACTGACGCCAGCACGCCAGCGAGGGCCTCTTATTGCTACGATGACGTCAGACAGAGCTGCGTGGAGTCAGGCAATTGTGACTTCCTCGCCGACGTGCAGAGTTGGAAAGAAGTTTCCGTCGAATGCTGCGCATGGGGAGACATCATTAGGTGAGGACTCCACAGGTAGCTAGTGTATCCACCAGAAAAAGCGTTACCGAAGGTAAGTAACTTGCTCGAAACATTGAGCAGAAACTCCATTGTGGTTACTGCAAAGAAGCATCAGGATTCGTAGAGCAGATGAATGGAACTCTAAAGTCCAGACTGGCAAAGATGTGTGCATCCACAAACTTGAAATGGCCTGATGCTGTGCTGTTGGTTCTAATGTCAATGAGAAGTACTGCTGAGAAGAAAACAGGATTGTCACCCTATGGAATCCTCATGGGTAGAGCTAGGAGACTACCATCAGTACCTGCAAATGCTCTTATAAATATTACAGATGACATGGTGTGCAATCTTTTCCTCATCAGGTGGAAGCAAACACATTTCAACAATCTCAAGGCCAAGGACACAACCTGAAGGCTGGTGATTGGGCTGTCATTTGCAAAGTCGTACTTGGAGCCAAGGTGGTAAGGACCCTACCAGGTGATATTAATTGCAACCACAGCTATGAAGTGTGCAGGACCTGCAAACTGGGTGCATGCAAGCCACACTTGGAAGATGAACAATCCAACAGAGAAAGAAGAGCTGTTGAGATTACCTGGAGCTAAACGTATTCCAGGGCAAGAGAGAAAGAGAAGAGCTGGAGATCGTACCTGGAAACGTTCCAATTGATTTACCTACTCCTGTATCAGACGAAATGGAGAGTATCCTTGTGGAGGAAGGTGAATCATCCACGAATGGAGTGGTAAAAAAAAATGGTCTGAGGAGAACAGGTGGGAGTACTGGTCGAAAGAAACACTGCTCAGAGGAAGGTGTCCTAAGAGTCTGATGTACCAGACTGAACAGGTGACTGACCCCAATGGAAAGGGAGTTGAGACAGATCCAAGCCAAGAGGGTTTGACTCCTCCTGAACCAGTTGCTAGACCGTCAAAGGAGAAGAGTTAAAGTTCAATTCTGAAAAGAGTGTTAACGAGAAGGCATTTGAAAGGTGACAACTGGCAAGTGAAGAGCTCAGAAACAAGGAAGATAAACCAATTCAAGAAGAAAATGAATTAAATGAAGGAGAAGATCTCAGTGAAGAAGCTGGTAGTAGTCAAAGAGTGAAAAAAGAGTTGCAAATTGAAAATATTCTGTCTAAGAATGGGCATATGTAACTACAAATGAATGGCAAGAAGAGTTTTAGAATTTTTGTTTTGACAGAGACATTCCGAGTTTATATTTTGGTACGTGAAGAGAAAAAGGAAAAACTGATGCGGAGTTTTTTTTAAAGTAAATCAAAAGACTTTGAAGTCGTACCTAAAGAGACTTGGATAACCTGACTTGGCAAGCTGCTAAACTCATTTGGGAAATTTCAGAGAATCCTGATAGTGTGAATGAACGTTAAAAAAAATAATAATAATTTAGCTCCATAACCATAATTTTGCTTACTTCTACTTTTTGATTCTTTAAAGACCATGGGAAACTTTAGTAATCAACACACTAAAATAGTTGTTGTGAATGTATAGGTATTGGTTTGGCAATCGTTGTTGTAATAGTATGTTTGTTATTGATAGGGAGTATGATTGTTTTTTAGACGAATGGAGCCAACCATACAATAGAAACACTCACAACTGTTAGTCCTTCAGAATCAACTACTACTCTTTCAGCAATAGATAGGTTTAAAATAGATGATAAATACTTACACGAACAGAACTTTCTTCTATCGCTTATTGCGCAAGTAATTTGATGTAATGGATGCAAACGATTGTCTGTACGCAGATTCCAGCCTCTGTTGAGGAGGAAATTGCTTATCATAGTTTACTGCTTACTTATGCCATAAGTTGTTGTCTTTTACGAACATGATTCTATAACCAGGAATATATTCAATATTTCTTTTAAAATTATGATGTAGTGTTTTCTTTTGTACATGTTACTAGATATTTAAGTAGAATACCAAAGAAAAATTATATAGATTTAGTAAGGGGTTTTCTTTGAACCTACATTAACATTTGGAACTGCTTTTGCTCATCGTAACAACCTCGCCGGTTTACTTTAACCTGTATGTAAGGAAATGCCTCCTTGGCATGGATACCCCCTGACTTGTTGCGTTTGCTGATGCAAGTTATGATTTAAAAGTGTGCTGGGACCCTGCTAACCATGCACCAGTGTTCTTTCCCTAAACTGTACCTTTGTCTCCACAATTGGCACAACCCTGGCACTCAGGTAAGTCCCTTGTAACTGGTACCCCTGGTACCAAGGGCCATGATACCAGGAAAGGTCTGCAGCATGCCTTATGCCACCCTAGGGATCCCTCACTCAGCACATACACAATGCTTCACAGCTTGTGTGTGCTGGTGGGGAGAAAATGACTAAGTCGACATGGCACTCCCCTCAGAGTGCCATGCCAACCTCACACTGCCTGTGGCATAGGTAAGTCACCCCTCTAGCAGGCCTTACAGCCCTAAGGCAGGGTGCACTATACCCCAGGTGAGGGCATTTGTGCATGAGCACTATGCCCCTACAGTGTTTAAGCAAAACCTTACACATTGTAAGTGCAGGGTAGCCATAAGAGTATATGGTCTGGGAGTCTGTCATACATGAACTCCACAGCACCATAATGGCTACACTGAAAATTGGGAAGTTTGGTATCAAACTTCTCAGCACAATAAATGCACACTGATGCCAGTGTGCACTTTATTGTAAAATACACCCAGAGGGCATCTTAGAGATGCCCCCTGAAAATATACCCGACTTCCAGTGTGGGATGACTAGTTTCTGCCAGCCTGCCACACACCAGACATGTTGCTGGCCACATGGGGATAGTGCCTTTGTCACTCTGTGGCCAGGAACAAAGGCTGTACTGGGTGGCAGTGCTTCTCACCTCCCCCTGCAGGAACTGTAACACCTCGCGGTGAGCCTCAAAGGCTCTCACCCCCTTTGTTAGAGCGCCACAGGGCATCCCAGCTAGTGGAAATGCCCACCCGTCCGGCCACTGCCCCCACTTTTGGCGGTAAGGCTGGAGGAGATGAGGAAAACTAGGAGTCACCACCCCCCAGTCAGGACAGCCCCTAAGGTGTCCTGAGCTGAGGTGACTCTTACTTTTAGAAATCCTCCATCTTGTAGAAGGAGGATTCCCCCAATAGGATTAGGGATGTGCCCCCCCCCCCACAGGGAGGAGGCACAAAGAGGGTGTAGCCACCCTCGGGCCAGTAGCCATTGGCTACTTCCCTCCCAGACCTAAACACACCCCTAAATTCAGTATTTAGGGGCTCCCAGAACCGAGGAAGATAGATTCATGCAACCTAAAGAAGGACTGCTGATCTGAAGCCCTGCAGTAAAGACGGAGATGACAACTGATTTGGCCCCAGCACCACCAGCCTGTCTCCCCACTTCGACGGAAACTGCACCAGCGATGCACCCAACAGGGACCAGCGACCTCTGAAGCCTCAGAGGACTGTCCTGCATCTAAAGGACCAAGAAGCTCGCGAGAACAGCAGCCCTGTTCAAGAAACTGCAACTTTCTGCAACAAAGAAACAACTTTAAAGACCCCACATTTCCCGCCGGAAGCGTGAGACTTTCCACTCTTCACCCGATGCCCCCGGCTCTATCTGCTGAAAACTAACACTACAGGGAGGACTCCCCAGTGACTGCGAGCCCGTGAGTAGCCAGAGTTGACCCCTCCCCCCCCCCCCCCCCTGAGCCCCCACAGCGACGCCTGCACGGGAAATCCAGAGGCTCCCCCTGACCGCGACTGCCTGTAACAAGGAACCAGACGCCTGGAACCAGCACTGCACCCTCAGCCCCCAGGACCTGAAGGAACCTAACTCCAGTGCAGGGGTGACCGTCTGCCTAGCCCAGGTGGTGGCTACCCCGAGGAGCCCCCCTGTGCCTGCTTGCATCGTTGAAAAGACCCCCCGGTCTCCCCATTGATTCCTATCTGAAACCCGACGCCTGTTTGCACTCTGCACCCGGTTGCCCCTGTGCCGCTGAGGGTGTACTTTCTGTGCCTGCTTGTGTCGCCCGCCGGTGCCCTACAAAACCCCCCTGGTCTGCCCTCTGAGGACGCGGGTACTTACCTGCTGGCAGATTGGAACCGGGGCACCCCTGTTTCCATTGAAGCCTATGTGTTTTGGGCACCTCTTTGACCTCTGCACCTGACCGGCCCTGAGCTGGTGTTGTGGTAAGTTTGGGGTTGCCTTGAACCCCCAACGTGTGCTACCTTGGACCCAACTTTGAACCCTGTAAGTGTTTTACTTACCTGTGAACTTAACATTTACTTACCTCCCCCAAGAACTGTTGATGTTTGCACTGTGTCCACTTTTAAAATAGCTTATTGCCATGTTTGCCAAAACTGTACATGCTATTGTGATTATTCAAAGTTCCTAAAGTGCCTAAGTGAAATACCTTTCATTTGAAGTATTACTTGTAAATCTTGAACCTGTGATTCTTAAAATAAACTAAGAAAATATATTTTTCTATATAAAAACCTATTGGCCTGGAGTAAGTCTTTGAGTGTGTTCCTCATTTATATCCTATGTGTGTACAACAAATGCTTAACACTACCCTCTGATAAGCCTACTGCTCGACCACACTACCACAAAATAGAGCATTAGAATTATCTTTTTGCCACTATCTTACCTCGAAGGGGAACCCTTGGACTCTGTGCACACTATTTCTTACTTTGAAATAGTGTATACAGAGCCAACTTCCTACACTGTAGAAAAGAAGTTTCTAGATAACACAGAAGACAGGAGAAGAGCAATCAAAGTTAAGATGTATAAGGGAGTAGTTCATCGAAAACCTGGGATTTATCATGCTTACACTGACCTCACTAAACAAGGGAAGTTAGCATTAGATGCACAACATGTAAGGAAGCTTTGTATATATAGGCCGCAAAGTTACTTTGATAGAATATATGTGGGTATGACTAAATGTAGAAATGTGTTTTTGTTTCAGAGTAAATTGAATTTTATGCTAAATGGTCAGGATCCTCCGGTGCCTGGAATATATTATATTTGTGGGAAGAATGATTATTACCATCTTCCTAGAGGATGGTATGGCACGTGTTATTTGGGAATAGTCTTTCTGAAAACGTACCAGCTGGAAGACTCAAGTTTCCTAAATTTACTCCATTTCAAACAAGACACAAGGGAGAATCAGTTTCCAGGTTTGTGGGAGACATATTTGGAGCAATAATTCCTTCAGTGGGAGTTGAACTGAATTCAATAAAAATACAGAAGTTGTCTACAGTTGTGGATAACATGTTAACGGATTATACAGGACCTATTCTCTTCTTAGATAATGAAATGGCTGCTACAGGAGCTATGGCTCTTCAGAACCGCCTTGCGTTAGATATTCTTTTAGCAAAAGAGGGCAGTGTTTGCAAATTGCTTGGTCCACATCACTGTTGTTCATACATTCTGGACAATTCTAAGTTAGTTAGAGGTTTGATTAACAATTTAACAAAAGATAAAAGAGAACTAAAACAATTAACTGAAATTACTGTCTGGGAAAAAGCTGGCAAAGGAATTGCTTCAGTGGGAAATTGGCTTGGCAACTTGAGAAAAGGTATTATATTAAAATTAGTCAAATGGATCTCAATTATTGTGTTTTGTCTAATTGGAATTTGTGGATTATATAAAATATTTCAAATAATTAAAAGATTAAAAGAATCAGGAGGGTAAATGTTCAAATGGAAAGATTTTATGGGAGAAATTCAAGGAGAAAGAAAATGTATAAAAAGAAGAAAGAATCAAGATACAAAATTTTGAAATGAAAAAAAATATTTTTGGGGTTTTGTGTGATGACATAGTCATCAGAGGAGGGATTGTGAGAGCTGAGATTGTCTTGATAAAATGTTGTCTTTACGTAATTATATTATATTAATGTGTGAATTAATTAGATAATATTCTGTATACGGAAAATGTGACTAACTGAATGGCCTATATTTTGTCTGTGCTAACTTAAGTTGTTGAAATTATTCTGTCTGTACAAAAGTGTGTGTTTCTTAACTAAAGCGAATGGTAGAAATAAATGTGTATTTAGTGGCTTCTGCTGGACTAAAGTAGAAGCAGATGCAAGGTCATTGTACAATGCAAGCTGTATAATGTTTCTAGTGTGTTCCGTAGTTTTGACTGACTTCATTGTTTGAAGAAATGTTTGTAACTTGAATGTCTTTCCTTGAGGTTAAAGAAATGGTGTGGTAACCTATTTTGTAATTGTTCTTCCTCTGACTTCGTATTTTGGTGGGGTGGAAACAAAGGATCCACGGATGAGGCGTAAGAAACGGGAATTACAGGATACTAATGTATTAATTTAGATTTTGTCAATGGAATTACAGCGAATAGAGGCACCTCGAGTAAACAAATTATATAATTTTGATATGTTAACGTTCTGATTGGTCATAACTTTCTCACCTCATACTGTAGCAAATAATTTTCATTTAAAAAGTTTAGTTTAATGTTAATTCACCATTGTTCGTGGGTCATTCTTCTTTGGGATTTTCGTGTATCCTGAGTGAGAGCGGTTCTATTACTTTATGATCTGTCACTTTGACATTTTATAATTCCTACCTAGTCTGTTGACAATTCTGGTATTTTATTAGTTTGTCTCTTCAATACTGAACCTATGCTTAGATGGTTTAGTGTATCTTATAGTCCAAATTCTAAACCATTACCCATACCTAATATTCCTGTTCCTGTCCTGATGTTGCTGTCCACTGACGAAGTAGATGTTGCTGATTTTTGTAGAGATTTGGTAAATGTATAAATGTGAATTTGTTTTTCAGGTACCAGCTGCAATTGCTTATTTAGTGCTGCTTATTTTTAATTTTGATAGCGCCATAGCTAGGTGGTTTCTAAATTTGTGTTACTAAAACTTTCACATGAGACCCAACATGTCAATGCTAATTAGTGGTTAGTGAGGCGTGCCCACATGCTCATGAATTGTCTTTGATATTTTATCTTATTATTCAGATGCATTCTACTTTTCTTGCTCAAATTCTTTTGCTATGGTTTTGTGTGATAACCATTGAGATAATTAGTCTTTTTGCATTGATTAAACTTGGATATATTAGGCAATCGAATCAGCCTTTGTTGTTTCTCTGTATCATTTGTGTTTGAGAATTATTTTTGTGACCTTAGCGTTGTTAACATAGGGAAATAAATCATTAACTTCTGAAAAAACTGGTGTAGTTATTGAGGTTGAAGTGATTATCATATGCTATATGTAATGTTTGACGTATTTCAAATGACATTTATTCAAAATGGATTCGGTTCATCAACCTAGCGTGTGAAATCCACTACCTAGTCCTTGACGACTAAAATATAGCTAAGGTTTCTCTGCGTTAACATTTCCAATATTAACCTTTAACTTTTTGTCAGGTTAAATCTTTTTGCGGGGGTGGGGTTATTGGATGTTTTTTATTTAAAAAAAAGTTTTTTAGAGCTGAAGGTCATCTTGTCCTAAATGGGTTGAAGAATACTGAAACAGTCTCGTTCAATGTAAATATTTGAAATCCCATTCACATAGCGCTTCTTGCCTGCCCCTGACGAGGCTTTAAAATTGCTGTCCTTCTGTGCCCAGAGACAATACGTTGCGCCAAGCTTTCCTTCACTGATTTCACCAGGACCTCATTATTTTCAATGCCTGGTACTGAGTCTAATCTTGAGGAGGGAAGGCACCTTTGCAGGGGTGAACAAAAAATGTTGAGGGGGTGGAAAAGGGGTTAGTGGCTTAAGGCAAGTTTGTGGAATGGAATGTTGGGCTTAGAAAAGTATTGAACTCTTTTTAGGCCACCCAGTGTGTGGTTGCCACTAGAGTGATCGTAATAGTTTATGACCACAGGCGTAGTTACCATTGGTGCAGTGGACCAGAGTGCCAATGGTCCCATTAAACCACAACAATGCTGTATTTTACTAACCCAATAGCAGTCAAAGGGGACGTGTTCCTTACTATCTATGACTGCTTCGCTATACTTCGCACCACAAGATAATGCTTCAGCAGTCCATTCTGTTGATTTGCTCTGCGTTTTGGAAATGACTAGCAAGTCAACGAATATTGTTTACTTCTCTCTCAAAAAATCATGAATGAAGTCTTCATGCCTGTTTACCTTATGTTTTGTTAGAGATATTTGATTGTGCGATTCGCAATTTTGATCGAATATACCCAGTGGCAAGACATTTCCATGAAAACATAATGGGGATGAGGTTGTTGAGTTTTGCAGTCATTGGCCAGATTATTACCTCCCCTAATACTGGGTTTAGAGAGAAGAAGATGAGGATTTTGGAATCAAAATTGATTATCAGACTCAACACCCTGAGCCCTTGGGGTTTAAATTCAAGTGAGAAGATGAATGTGCATTTAGGTTAATTGAAGCTGCTGGATTTGTATATTTTTTTATGCAGTTATTCTAATTGTATTTCACTTATTTTTAGTGGGTTTTTTATGGAATTATTTTTGTGATAGATGTGACATTGTGGGAGGTGTTTTGATATGTGGTAGGTAGCAAGAGACACATTTGTACACATGTATAGGAATTGTTTTGAATATCAATATAGGACTGTAAAGGTACATTCGTATACTAATGTGCATCTATATGTTTAGGAATACAATGTTATCCAATATATACTATGCTTTTACAGTTTTGGAGTATTTTTTTATATTAACAGCATTTTAAATATTTAAATATTTAATATTGAATATGGAGGTCAGTTAAATGATTATAATTCATGGTCAATGAGAATAATTAATGTGGATATTTTAGGAATATAATGGTATCCAGTACATACTACGTTTAAAAAAAATATATATGTTTTGTCCATTTTGGATATTAATAATATTTAATATTTAACATTTAATATGTTATATGTACGGAATGTAAAAAATAGTTTTGGACCATTTTGGTTATTAGTAATAATTAATATTTAAGATTTTATATGTAATATGCAAGTTATTTAAATGATCATAAGTAATTTAATTAACTTATGTACAAAGAGTAAATAATGTGGATAATTTTGTAAGCGCAAGATCAATTTTGGTATAGTCGATGGGTTATTCCAGACATTCAAAGATGGTGCTGACACTCGCACACTGTGGGATAGCTAGGTAACATGAAATTCCTTCTTTTACTTTTACTTTTGTCCTTATGTGTATGCTGGGTGTGGTATATAGTTGGTCTGTGAGACACACTCAAATGTTACGTGATCAAGGCTACGGCTGAAACGTGTTGTTCTGGGAGGAAGTATTGGTGAATAAAGCATTTTGGACTTCCATTTGGTGTCCGGGATATATATATATATATATATATATATATATATATATATATATATATATATATATATATCTCACTCTCACTCACTCTGATATGGGGGCTGTTTTTTAGGTTGAGCATAAGTGTTCGATCTCATGTATACTTTTAGTGTAGTTGTAATGGGTTAAAGCAATTTTCATTTGTTGATTGCAGTGTCCTTTAAAGATTCTTGCTCGCGAGTGGTCAGTTCTGCTTTTTTTCTTCCTTGCAGTCAGATCTTAAACTTGGAGGACATGCTTTCCAAACAGTGGGGTGAAAGGAGGTTGGCTCCCCTCCTCAAGAAATGTCCCTTCTTAACTGGAGTTTAACATATTTTAAGAGTCAGTCACTTTGTGTCGTCCTTAAGGAAGGACGCAAATCTGAATCTTTCTGTGTTAAAAATCAAAGGCTATATGTACATACTAGGTTTGCATTCACAGAATTCAAACATTTGCAACCATTGTTTTTATGTATGTGTGAAGCACAAATTATGATTATGTAACATGTTTCCTAATTGTAATTTGTGTTTGCTACCAGATATCTAATCCGTATTTGTGAGAGGCATGTTTAGGACATCCTTTCCAAACGCTGATTCAATATAGAATGTATTATTTTTTTGCAACCAAAATCCAAGTGCAAAACATGAATATGAATCTATTTGCAAATAAGAATGAGTCTCGAAAGGGCCCCTTCCACTTTGTGAATGGTGACAAAAACATTTTTTAAGAGTAAGAAGTAGTCTTGTAGACCACTGCCTACTCTTAAAAACAGTTATTTAAACATTTCAAAAACACTTTGTTTGAAAACAACGACAGATATGGTGGTCTGCCAACTTCAGAAGGTCATCACCTCTGTGATGGTTGTCAATCAGAGTCCCAATTTGTGACCTACCTCATTAATATTCATGAAGTAGGTCGAATTGTGAACCACTATGATTCAGGTTTTTGCAAACTGACCTATTATATAGGTCAGCTCACAAAAACAGAGAGGATTTGGTAAAAGTTGGTGTGCAATTTGTTAATCTGGGTCTTTATTTCAAAATTAAGCATATCTGTGTCTGTATGCTTCAGAACGCATGCCTACTAGTCCTTGACGCAGTGAGTGCTTTCTGTGCCCCATTTTCCATGCACCCCATGTCACAATGTTGTATTAGTGTCAGTGTATTCTTTGTCGCATTTTTTATGAACATGAATAAACTAACCCAGTTATAGTGTATTCAATGATTAATTAGTAGTTATTTTTAGGTCGCGCATGCAAGCTCTTTGTCCTTTTGTAAGTATTATGGGCTTTTAAACGTCTACTGCATGCCCATCACTTTCACTCGTTTGTGGGCTTGCTTTTAACAAAAAAAAACCTTTGTTATCATTTATAAATGGTTTAAGTTTGTTCCTACTTGGGGCAGTTTTGTTACCGCCTTGGACACTGGCCTGGTTACATGGATAAATGCACTTTTGCCGATACGTTTGACTGCAGGCAAACTTCTTTTCCCTTTTGTGTGTCCTTCGTGCTCAAGGCAGCTGTGGCGTTTTGGATCGTCTCGCTTACGTCAACTATTTTACATTTCATTTTCAATTTATAAAAGTCTAGTTGGGAATTTACAACGCCAATAGCTCTAACTCAAGCAAACGCAAGACCCATTGCATTGCAAGTTCTTGTTTTTTTAGTTACCTGCTTTTAGTGTCCAGGCCTATTTTTATGTTCCAGTCGGACCCTGCTTTAGAGCCAGATAAGAGGGAGATTGGTGCAGATAGCACTTGTGCCCCTCTGCAGGTTAGCACCACGGAGCCAGCTTGCCCATGCTAAAGGTTGGCTCCACATCGCTGGACGTCTGCTGGAGTGTTATATTGTAGGTGATCAATGGGATAGGTGCAGGGCCGCAGCCTTGGGAGTGTGGGGGATGGAGGAGGGCAATTAAAACATTTAAATTCCAATCTGAAGAGGTAATCAAGAAGGGGCTTCCACCTGTCTGTGAATTTCTTTTCTGAATGGGCTATTAATATTTTCCCAACCTGTGCTCTGGGACCCCTGAGGGTTTGCAAAGCCTCCTCAGGGGGTCCATGACTGCTTAGAAAGTAAACTAACATTAACCGATTGATAAAGTGTAAATAAATGAAATGGCTAAATGTACAGTCAAAAATTTTAAGATTTAATGTAAATGTCGAGGAATTTGAATTGGAGGCTAAAAATTAAATTTGTATCATCAGATTGATTCGTGGGAGCAGTGCAGATTCATCATACAGAATATAGTATGGCCGATGTGTGGCTTCCATTGAATTTCAAACATTTGTGTACATGTTTGATGGAATCCTTGTTTATGTGTTTTTTTTGTATTGTTCTGCAGTTTAAATAATCAACAATATTTAGACTTGGGCCCCCAGCTTCCAGTAATGACTCAGTGAAGGATCTCTGGATTCCAATAATGATTCAGTGGAGGTTCCTGGCTTCCAGTAATGATAAAGTGGGGGTCCACAGAAGTCGAATGTTTGGGAACCACTGGGCTAGGTTATGGTTATTTGCTCCAAAGCCAAGGTGAGCCAGAACTTGTTAAACCAAAGAGCCGTAGGAGGCTAAAGCTTAATTTTCTGGTGAAGCACAATAAGTTGTTTAGCAGCCCTTGATGTATTTAGCAGGGGCCCAGTCTGTGGAAGTCATGCCTTCCACAGCGACTGCCTTCATACCTAGGAGAATTGTAGCCATACCTGTCAGAATAGGATAACCCAGGGTCCCTTTGATGATGTGCTACACTAATTCCTTCCAGAAAGTTTGAATTACTGCATAAGACCACCAAATATGTATGTGTCTTCCCGGTGCCTGACTGCACCGCCAACATGTATCTGACATGGCTAGGAACGTTTGTTTGAAAATGCATGCTTGAGATACATTTGGTACACCTGCTGGTATGCCAATTCTCTATGCTGTGTTATCTTAAGCATTTCACGCCATAGACTATCCCATTGTTTCTCAGATTTAAAGGCCTTGATATTCTGTGCCCAGTTGCATCAAAAGTAAGTGGAATGTGCAGAGCAGGGTAGCATTCTGTAGGGTCTGGTATGTTTTGGAGATTAAGCTCTTATAACTTGTATAACTATGGACAAGCTTTTCAAACCATGTAAGTGGTCTAGAAGCAGCTAGCACATTGGACGGGTGGAGTACACAGTGCTGCAGCTGAAAATATTGCAGGCGTGTTGCTTCGCAAACATGGAAATTGTGTTTGCACTGTTCAGATGTTTTAACAATCTTCCCTTGAAACAAATAGATGAGGATTTTGTGTTCTGCCACGGACCTCTCACAGAAGGAGAGTGGCGGCATTGTCAGAGTGAAACCTGAGTTAAGGGAAATGGGAGTGTTAGGTGAGGGGAAACAAGGTGAGCCCATTACTAATGGTTAACTAATCACGAATTCTGAAGGACCGTTCTTTTCAGGGTGTCCAAATTTGAAATTCTAGAATGGTGTTGGCGCACTGTCAAGGGGAAGAATCCACAGCGGGTGGCATGCAACTGCACTGTACATGTGGATCCATCTTATTGTTTTCTCGGATCACCAGTTCTGAATCATAGCTCCAGTAGTATTCCAGCAAACTGTGGAATGCCAACCTCCCCACATTTCTGGCCACCATCAGGAGCATAACAGAAATATGAGACTTTTTGTTACCCCATGCAAATGTGATTAAATGTTTTTGTAGGGAGTGTAGGTCACTGACTGGGATAGGTGTCGGAAGAGTTTGGAAAAGATAGAGAAGCCTGGCAAGAACATTCTTTGAAAATATTATATTGCTCCATCAGGATAAATAGAGAGGACTTCAGCACCTGAAGTTCTCCTGAATTTTCCTTTTCAGTTCGGGTCAATTGGCTTTAGTCCAGTCATCTAGAATATTTGTAATATTCAGCCCTAGATAGCTTATGTAATGTGGGACTAATGGAATGGAGTGAGCATTTGAAGATATGCATGTTATCTACCCCTTGTCTATTGTGGGTGAATCCAATGCTCTGGGTCAAAATACCTGGTGTGCAAGATTTGAGTGTATAGTTTGGCATCTGCATTAGGGCGGGTGACAGTTAAAGGATGCACAATGTGTCAGATCTTTGCCTGGTTTAGGTATTAATGCAATTTCACTGTCACATAGAAGTGATCAAACCTGAAGTGGGTGATAATTAGTTGAATAGGGTTCAAGTGTGGCTGCTTAGAAGGTAAAGAAAGGATTAGTAGAACTCCAAGGGAAGGCTATCTGGGACAGTTTTTTCCCTGATACCATGGCTTTTAATGCAAATTTTATTTCCAATATGTCTATGGGTGCTTCAGAGGCATCGCTAAGGTCCGTAGAGGTGGTGGACCAGAGGAACTTGTCAAGGTTATTTGTTTATATCTGAGACTTTCTTCTCCCTGACAATACAGTTTGTTATTGAAATCTCTAAAGTCCTCCTGCTTCTCATGATCTCTCATTGCTCAGTATACATCGTCCATTTTGTATGCTATCAGTGTGTGTTGGGGCTTGTTGGAGGCAAATTGTCAAAGGGAATTGTCACGCTCCCTGCAAGTGGATCAAACTCTTGATAATGTCACTCCCCGTTCTTCAGCGAAGATCTTAGCAGTTTCAACTAAGCAATTTGTGAGAGAGTGGGGACATATAATAGTGGGATACCCACGCTAGTGTCAGCTGCAAATATTGATAGTGTAGGCCTGACTTTACATAGGGGGGGGCAAGGTAATCTCGTTTCGCCTTCTGCAAACATACTCCCCCTTGTTTAGCTCCTCCCTGACATTGGAAGTTCTCTTACTTATGCAAAAGACGATGCATGCCTTATTGGAATTGTCTGTCACAACAAACTAGTCCCTGAGAACTGAGGCCAGTGTTCTAAAGGAGCTCCTCTGCAAGTTAGTTAATTTTTGTATGCCTTCACTTATAGGACTATTGCTTTCCCAAAACTCTGAGCTGGGGAGGTGACTGAGTGTATGTGTGTGGAGGGGGTGGGGGGCGCAAGGTAGTCCCTCTGTATTTATCAGGAAAACTAAGGTTGGTAAATAAATTGCATCATGAATGAGCTGGGAGTTGGCACGTTTTTGCGTCTGAAAGCAAGGAAAAACATACGTAGGGGAAAAGGTGCTAGGAATTCTCCTTGGGGTGCCAGCAAGTCTTGTATTGTGACAGATTTGGCTAAACACCCCAAAGTAGAAGTGCAGTAAGGAAGATACAGAAGAATAAATGAAGGGGGGAAGGGCACAAAGGAAAGAAATAAGGTACAGATATAGATTGCCCCTGCCCCAACGAAGTGAGGTCCCAGGGCCACCGGTAATGACTCTAGTGGTATATCCCATGCTGAAGGGATTAAGAAACTAAGAGGAGTATGGAGAATAGATTGTGTGTCATAGTAATGTATCCCTTGGCAGAGTAGATAGCTCTAGATATATGAAGACCCTAGACAACACAGTGGCTGTTCAAATTGATTGTGACCCTGATCAAGAGCTACTACATGCCCCTTACAGGGACCCTAGAGCAAAGTATGCGTATCTGTATGTCGTATGTACAAGAAAAAAGGCAAATAAATGGAACCCCGGGAATAGGTCCAACCTATATTGATGGTTATTTCATCTTGTAAGGCATTGGAGGTGATTACTACAAGAGATATAGATCAAGTGGCTTTCAGGGAATCCTTAAAGGGGAGGGAAGTTACTAAAGTTAGTTTTACCTCTACAATATTTGCTGAATTCGTATTAGAACCTGGAGGTGAACTTGAGGAAATGGGGTGGCATATAGCGCCTGAAGTGGAGGTTCTGGCCCCCAGTCTAAGATGCCTTTATTAGTACACCATGCTGGCCTCAATTTGGAGCAAGAAACTTTGGTAATTGCAATAGAAAACTCCTCACCTCCTCCGTGGTTGTTGGGATAGAAGTATGGTAACCTAGAGGTAACAGTAGCTGCCCACGCAAGAGTTAGGGTGGTAGACTCCTTCCCACTCCGCAATATATTTCCGTGTCAAAACATTGATTGGGAGTGTGTCTCATCATGGGGGTGGGTGGGAGGCACCCCCTCTTGCCTGCAGGGGGTTTCTCCTGGAACGTACATGGGTTGAAACATTTGATTAGAGCAGTAGACCCCACAAAAATTTGGGAGGAGAATATGGTTATGTTTTCAGGAGATCTGGCTGGTGGGAGAGCAGACAAATTTAAGTGGATTCAGGCAGTTCGCAAAGCAGGCATCGAAAGTGTGAATAGTGGGTTTAACAGAAGGGTTGTTGACATTGATTACTACAAAATGTATAAAAGGAGTAAGCATCCTTCAGACAAGTAGTGGGTGGCTTCTGTCCAACCTGCACGGCCGGTATCACTCAACTGACAGCTTGATAATTGCAGATGTTTATGTAAACCACGGTGAAGCCCGGAAGGAGTTATGGCAACTGTTTCTAAGGGATCTGGCTTCTTTGATGGAGATTTCAGGGTCCCTTCCCATTCTTATAACAGAATATTTAATCTCTGCTTGTCACCAACCAAGGAAGAGGCCAGTTGTAGAGATACGTTGAAAAGTTAAGGAATACCATATGCAAAATTTCCAAAGTGCGCCCAATCAAAGTATGACCTTAAACTATCTAAGTTCCTCTCTGAGTTAGGATTTGTTATGTGAATGGTCACTTTAAGGAAGATACTCCGGTAGCCCAAACATTTGTGCATGGTAATCAGAGCTGCACAATTGGTTCCAGGGATATACAGGCATGGCATTTTGAGAGTTGTAAAAGTTTTGAGGTGGTAAGAATCATGGGCAGTGATCACTGAGGCTAATAAACATTTAGTTTTAGTGCCATGACACACAGAAATGGTGATCTGTTGGAGGTGTCCTTTGCCAAACGCTTGACCACAAGAATTGATTATCAATACATCTCGCACTCAATGCAGTATCAACTGGCCACAAACATTGGGTATGGTGGGGAGCTGGGTACTAATGTTTTGGATTTGTACTCTGAGATTATAGCAGAAGTAGTCAAATACTTCACTCCCTTAGTTAAGAAGTATAATCTTGAGGCTAACAAAGAAATTCTGTGTTGGTCATCTATACAGCCCTGGTTCGATCAGGAGAGTTTAGACACTAAAAAGAAGTTGAATAGCAAAACCTGGGAAGTGTTTCCCAAAGGATTCTAGGGAAAAAAGCTGTAGTATTATGAAGTATGCAGCGTTGGCTAGAACAAAAACATACTTTATTATTACCAAGCTAACTAGGACATGATGGTTGGCACCCTTTTTGCTAAAGATATGAACAAATTCTGGAAGTTAGTCCAGAGAATGTGCAGTAAGTCAAAAGAACCCCTAAGGTGTACGGTCCCATTAAAAAATGCTTGGGCAGTGTATTTAAGTAATATCTCTATGACCTGAGAGGTAACGGAGAGCGGAAGGTGGCACGGTCCTGGAGAGGAGTTACTGGAATTATTCTCTGCACAGTCCTTATTTAAGTTGATTTCCTCCCTTAAGCTAACAAAGGTAGCTGGCCCCGATTAATCTTCCAGCAATTATTATAATATCCACCCCTAAGTGGTGGGCTAGTTTTTTCCCAAAATCTTTGTTTTTATAACAAAGATGTTTGTTTTTCCACCCAGCCGTAAAGGTGCAATAATTAAACTCATACAGAAAAAAAGAGGATGTTTCAAGTCATTTTTGGTTGATAAGCTTGCTCGATGTTGGAGCAAAATTATATTCCAAGGTAGTTTTATTGTCCTTTAAAGGATTGGATTGATGGCAACAATCTTTTGCCCATGGAACAACAAGGTTTTAAGCAAGGTTGTTCAACAATTGTCCATTGCTTTAGTTGGGAAATTGACCAGAAGGCATTGGAAACCTCTTAATCTCTTTTGTTGATTTATTGATTTTAGTTACAGTTTTGTGTTTGTGGATCATAGTATCTTGTAGGATAAGCTTTGACATTTGTCAATTCTCAGCAGCTTATTTGCAATTCTTCAGGAACTGCAGCAACAGAGTTGAGCTCAAGCGGTATTAGATTTAAGCGGGGTCCTCTCTAAAAGAACTGTGAAATAGGCTGGGATAGGGCTGTGTCCTTGCCCCATGTTTTTCTGTCTCTTTTTTTGCTTATCTGCCATGGGTTCTTTCTAATACGAGATCCTTTTCGCCGAAAGTGGGAGGAAGACCTTTTTTCATGTCACCTTCATGCGGATGCCCTGGCTATCCTTGATTTAACCCACAAGGGCCCCTAAAGAAAACAGGAAAGGTTTAACACATTTGGCCAATTAACTAAAGGTTAATCTGGAGAAGAAGAAAAAAAAAATTGGGAGAAAGATGAAAGCGTACAAGTGATTGGGGGACAAGACGGGGGAGATGGTATCCCTATATAAATATTCAGAAATGATGTTCAGTAATAAATTAAACTGGGCCTTGCATAAAGAAGTTGTGGAAGTTCAGGCCTTATCCACTATAAGAGGATTGGTGAAATTTAAAAACCTGTTTAGCGGTCCATCGCTGTCCCCAGTAAAAACAGCCTACAATGCTATGGCGCCTGCACAATATTTATATAGGGCTGAGATGTTGACCCTCAGTTCTGATGTAAACTGGGAAAGTGTGAGGGTAAATGTCTGGAAAAAACTGCTGGAGTTACCTAAAAGCACGATGTGTCCAGCGGTAAGATTGGGATGGGACCTTCATACTCAATTTTGTAGCCTGTAAAGCTACATTGCACTTTGGGATAAACTTTGGTCTTTAGAGGTTAGAAAGGTTTCAGCTCTCTAAGTGAAATAGCAATGAGTGAATGAAAATGGGTGGTGCAGGCTAGGAATAGATTGGTGAAATGTGCCGCCACACTGAAGTTTTGGCATCTTAAAATCATGGTGGCTTCTCACTTACCGAAGGGGGGACTTGAAAGAGGCCTGCATGAGAGAATCAAGGGAGGCACATTTACGCTGTGTATCAAAGAAATTGTAAGTCATATGTTGGAGTCCTGGAATAACCCAAGGATGTACCCCTATATGTCTTCATTTCCTAATCACCAGTTACAGTTGTCATTAAAACTCGGGGTTGGTTTGAACCTCCAATTTTTAAAGTATGAGAAGTTGCCAACTCTTTCCGATTCAGATAATGCTTGTGGGATATGGTCCAATAATTACAATGTTCATCTTTTACTAGATTGTCTGCACTTTAACAGAACTCAACGGCAGATTTTAAAATTGCCTTTTTTTAAAATTATAATGCTTATCTTCGTAATGAGGTACCTCTCTTTACTTTCGAACATGGAGTTTTTAGATGTTTGTGCATTGGCAACATTTTTAAAGGCAAGTTTGAGCTAGAAATATTCAGGACTTTCAATAACTAAAAATGTATGCTAACCTTCCAGTTAGTCTTTTTAGGAGTGTCTGAAGTGGCAACATGTATGCATAGATTGATTGACTTTATAATATGCCTTGATGTTAACCGGTGTGTGAATGTGGGATTGGGTAGGAAAAGTAAAAAAAAATAAAAAAAATCTGTATAGGATTTGGGTAGGTGGGGTATGTGTCCTTTTCCCTTTTTAATATGGGATCTGTGTGTATTTATTGTTTTATCAACATTTGTCTAAATAATAAAGATTTCTCTCCTCCTTGTCATAAAAGAGCTGGCTCACCTTGGGCGAGGATTTCTCAGCCCTGTTTGTCAGGTTTTAACAGGGCCTCCAAGTTTGGCCAGCTGTCTTTGAGTTGTCCTCCTAGACCTTTGTTAGTCTTGCTTTTCTAAAGACTTAAACTCTGCTGAGAGTTTTCAAGGATCCTAGTCACGCGTGTGCGTTCAATCTCAATGGCTTTGATCACTCCATGGATTGTTGCTTTGAAGCATCCCAGGTGTAGAGTGACAACTCTGTGAAAGAATTCAAAGCAAAATGTTTCTAAAATGGCATTATTATGGAGGATCTATGAACCAGGGTCTCGTAAGATATCTAGTTTCATGCACCAACTAAAGTCCCTCACGTTGGGCCACCAACTCAACCTATCCAAGTGATTTTGAGATGCACATGATCTTAGATCGATATGTCTGATGGTACTGCAGATTTCAGTGATCCCAGTAGGGAGTTTGTGATAAATGCGTAGTCTTTGCCAGAATATGTAAATAGAAGTAGAAAGAGTAATCTTCAAGTAACTTCAAGCATCCATGAGCCCCTGCTCCATGATCACTTTTGTGAGGTGTGCTGACATCGGGACTGTGTATGGCTGTTGACTTCTGTCCTAATCTGGTTCCCAAACTTAGTCACATCCCACTGTTATGTCCCCACTGTTACTGCAAAACTGTGCTTTAAGAATTGTGCGCAGAAAGTCATCTTGCGTGTTGTTTAGGACGTAAATGTTCAGTAGTCTCGAGCAGGACCCTTGATCTTGCATCCTGAACTATCCTGAACTTAACAGATGTAAACAGACTCAGGTTTACGGAGTATGGACACCGCAACAAACGTCCTCAGTCAAAGCCAGGAATGTGCCGGAGGTATGGTTGGGCCGTATGTGTAATTGCTTCTTTTTAGGTCTCCGCTCTAGACTGCGCTCATGCACTGTCTCGAACCGAGACTGCTGTATCTACAGTGCCAGCTTCTGCTCTCCCATAGGCTTGCCATTTGCTGGCACCATCATCTCTCCATTTTGCGTACTCTCCATTTCTCAAGAGCATGCCAACGTCATGCCTCTTCTGTTTTTTTTTCGCTTTCCCAAGGGCACCGGCCAACTACTGCTCAACATACGCAGTTGCCATTTTAACACATTGTTAAGGGACTACTTTTTCAATTTCATTATGAACGCTTTCACTGGGCTGCTAATTATACTTGCACCACAACAGTTTTATTTCCTTACAGCAAAAATGTGTAGGTTTAAAAAAGCAATCTGTAGTGTCGATGGCCGGTGACGTAACCGGCCAGCCGACACCCTAAAAGATATGAGGGGTGTTTTGTGTTTATGTAATATCCTGTTTTGGAATCCCCTGATGTTCCGAGGGATTCCACCTCTGTATTTGTTTTGCGTGGTTTGCTCCGTGGCCTCCGGCCCGGAGCTATAAAAAGTCTGCGGCAGTTGCAGTGCTAGGAACAACACGAGCAACGTGTTGCCGGATGCGTTCTCGACAGCGGCCCAACCCGACCACGCCGGCCTGCTGTAAAAGTATGAGTCGCATGAGTTTTTATATACGCCCCCAGGCGCATCTATACCCCGGCGTGTTGTAGCTCTTCTAAGAGCTATGACACAACAAATTGGCGACGACGGTGCGCGGACCCTCGCCCCTGGCAGCGCTCCGTTGCGGCCGCTTAACACGCGGTGCTCGTGCGACGGAGGTGCGCCCTTCAAAAAAAAAAATATCAAAACAAAGACGAACAAATAGAGCGGCGGCCGCTTAACACGCAGTGCTCATACCGGCCCTGTTTGTTTCAAAGGTGTCAAATCAGGAGACAGAGCGGTGGCCATGCATAACACGGTGCTCGTGCTGGCTCTACTCTAAGTGCTGGTGAGACCCAAGTGTAGAACTTGGATCTCTACTTCAACGGCTACGACAATCAAGAACCAGAGGGCCTCCTTTAAACACTAACAAGGATTTTTTTTCTTTTTCTCAAAAAATAAAAAAATACATTTTCCTTCTTCCACTCCTCACATCTGAGCAGTCAGTCACTGGGGACAGGGTGTACAAAAAAAAAAAAAGAAAAAAAAATACAAAGTGTAGGAGGCACAGAAGGACACAAGTGTGCTCACCACAAACACTGCACACTCACAGCTGGTAATTACCCGGCAGGTTTGAGCCCAACGAGTCACAATGTCCGCTATACCTCCAGTCGAACCATTTGTGGTAGAAGGGGCACCGTCTGCCCAGGCTCCAAAGTGGAAAGAGTGGGTAGAACGAGTACTCCTGTTCTTTGAGGCTACCAAAGTAGAAGATGACCAGAAGCGTGCATTACTGATCCACATAGGAGGCAAAGACATATACAAAATATCAAAAAACCTGGTGGAGAATGAACCCAAAACACATGCTACGCTGATAGCAGCGCTAATCAGGCATTTCGAACCCATGGTCAACACGGACTATGAAAGGTTCATATTTAGACAAGCGAGGCAACAAATTGAAGAGTCGCTAGATGCTTTCCACATAAGGCTAAGAGAATTAGCAAGCACATGCAGATTCACGGATGAGACTGAAGAGGTCAGAGGACAGCTAATCCAAGGGTGTGCGTCCCTTAGGCTTAGGGAACGTATCCTCGAGGAATCTGGAAAGTCCTTACCTGATATTCTACAGTTGGGCCACACCAAAGAGCTATCGAGAGCTAGAGCTTCACACATGGAAGCCGCCCTACAGCGTCCCATTAAGGAAGAGGTGGCCAATACAGTCGCAGCACCTACTAATCGACCCCGACAAATGGGTAAGAAGGCACGAACAAAGCAGTGTGGATATTGTGGTGGGGTACCACATAGAGCATCAAAGTGCCCAGCTAGAGGAAAGGTGTGTTCTAACTGCGGAAAGATGAACCACTTCGCAAAGGTCTGCAGGTCGAGAAACACGAGAAGTGCATCCATCAATGTTGTACAAGAAGAAACCCCTCCAGAGAAGTCGGAGCGGGGAAGTGATATGGATGATGACGAAGCAGTAATTCATGTCGTACATTCTCTCTTTGCTGTCAAACCTACCAGCCATCGTCAAACACAGCTTCCAAAGTGCCAGATCCTCATGGGTCAGCATGAAATTGTCGCAGTGGTGGACACGGGAGCATCCATAAATTTACTGGCTGCTGATGAACACTGCCGAATGTCACCAACTCCGGCACTGACCAAAGCGAATGTCAAGCTGTATGCTTATGGGCAAAGCACACCTTTTGCTCTGAGAGGCATGTTCAAGACAGTCATTACCCATGGGTCACAATCCACGCCTGCTAAAGTCTCCGTGGCAGAGGGAGGAACTGGTATGCTGTTAGGCTGCAAGTCTGCGGAAGAATTAGATTGTGACATTTACGTTGAGTATTCACAAGGGGTCCGTGTCTGAGTTGATCTCCTAATATGATGGGGTATTCAATGGAATTGGGTGTCTAAAAGGCAGAGAGATCAAATTACACATTGATCACACTGTGCAACCGGTAGCCTTACGCCATAGGCGAGTGGCGTTCCACCTTCGACCACAAGTGGAAAGAGAGTTGGACAACTTGGAGAAAGCGGGAATCATTGAGAAGGTCTCTGGGCCCACTCCCTGGGTATCCCCGATTGTGGTGGCAAGGAAACCCAAACTGCCTGGTGAGGTGCGAATATGTGTGGACATACGCCTCCTGAATGCTGCCATAAAGAGAGAAAGGCATTTGACCCCTACAATTGATGACATATTGGGGGAGCGCAGTGACTCTAAGTGGTTTTCGAAGCTGGATCTCCGATCGGGGTACCACCAATTAGTGCTAGCCAAAGAATCCCGCTATATCACGACATTCTCCACACATGTGTGGCTCCGAAGATATAAACATCTGAGTTTTGGGGTGTCCAGTGCTGCGGAGGTGTTCCAGAATGTCATTCAGGAGCTGTTAGTTGGTTTGCCTGGAACTATAAATGTGAGTGATGACATTCTTGTCCATGCTCCTACCATTGCAGAGCATCACTCCAGGTTACAGAAAGTCCTCCAGCGAATTCAGGATTCTGGACTTACCCTGCACCCCCAAAAATTTGAGTTTCTAAAGGATAGAATACAATTTTTTGGATATACATTTTCCGCCAATTGGGTAGCCCCTGATCCTGCAAAGGTGGATGACATCAAGAAGGCTCTCCCTCCTACAAATGTCACCGAGGTGAGGAGTTTTCTGGGAATGGTGAACTATTGTGGCAGATTTATGAAGGATTTGTCTAACATTACTCGGCCTTTACGAAATCTCACCAAAGCTTCTGAGCTTTGGAGGTGGGGTCCTACAGATCAGCCCGCGTTTGACAGTATCAAAGAGGCCTTATCCAGCGAAACTGTTTTGAAATATTTCGATCCAAAGAAAAACACAAAGATTGCCGTGGACGCTGGTCCAAAGGTTCTAGGTGCTGTGTTGTTGCAAGATCAGGGAGAAGGAATGTGGTCTCCTGTTGCATATGCCAGCCGGTCACTCACTGAAACGGAACAACGTTATTCACAGATCGAAAAGGAAGCGATTGCTGTGCACTGGGGCTGCAAGCATTTTCAGCTCTATGTGTATGGCCGCCAGTTTGTGGTAACTACTGACCATAAACCATTACTTCCTTTGTTCAATGGAACTGCATCCAAGCCACCTCCGAGAATTGAGAAGTGGATGTTGCAATTGCAGGACTATCGGTGCCAGTTGGAATGTCGCCCAGGATCGGAGAATCCGGCAGCCTGTTTGTCAAGGCATCCAAGAGCTGCTTCTGCTATAGAGGTGGAAGAAGCGCAGGAGACAGAGGAGTATGTCAGATGTCTCACTGATCGGTCCCGGCCTATGCCAATGACCATGGACGAGATTGTTCAAGCGACCTCGAACGATGAATGTTTGCACAAGGTTCTCGTAGCAATGCAGAATAATCAATGGCACTGTCTTAGAGGACAGTTGCCTTTGCTGAACAATGATTCTCAAAGGATCATTGGGAGTCTGTACAATGTCAGGGATGAACTTACCACTGATGCTAAGGGGTGCCTTTTGAGAGGAAGTCAGTTAGTTATTCCCTCCTCCCTCACTGCCAAAGCTGTTGAGTTAGCCCATAATGGCCATCAAGGGATGGTCAAGACCAAGAGCCGTCTCCGGTCCAAAGTGTGGTTTCCTCTTATGGATGAGCAAGTGGAGACCCTAGTAAGATCGTGCAGTTGGTGTCAGGCAACGGGTGAGTCAAGTAGGCCTGTTCGTATCTAAACTGAGCCTTCTCCTACGGGTCCTTGGGCTTCCGCTAGTTTGGATTTTGGCAGTTTGCCTGATGGGCGCCATACTATGGTCATCATTGATGATTTCTCAAAGTATCCAGAGGTGGAAATTATCCCTGACCTCACTGCTGAGGTGGTAATTTCAGGTATTGAGAAAACCATGGCCACTCATGGTCTGATCGCCGAGATAAAAACAGACAACGGACCACCTTTTCAAAGTAAGGAACTGGCTGAGTATCTAAAGATTACAGGCACCTGTCATCGCAGAATCACCCCGTTGGCCCCAAGCTAATGGTGAGGTGGAACGATTTATGCGGACTTTAAACAAGGTGATTAGCATTGCAATAGCTGGAGGTCAGGCTGTGGAATACACCATTTTCTCATTTCTAAGGAACTATAGCCGAACTCCTCATTCCACCACTAATCGGGCGCCCAGTCACATGGCCTTTGGGAGAGCGTCTGTGGATGCTATTCCTCATCATTCTTCTTGGAGTCCTCCAGCCATGGCTCCAGATCTAGTTCAGGAAAAGAGACGGTTGTCTAATCAACGAGTGAGCCATGCTCGACGAGCGACTGTGTCCGATCTCAAAGTGGGAGATCAGGTATTGCTTAAACAGTCCCTGCCTGGTAGTAAATTTCGTATGCCTTTTGATTCTGTCCCGTGGAAAATTGTTCAAAGGAATGGGTCTGCTGTTGTTGCCCAGCGTGGCGCTGACACTGTGACTCGCAACATATCTTTGTTTAAGAAGTTCCACTGTTCAGGAAGTAATGATGATGAAGTGGGTGGGGGCGCAGACAATGTCATGCCTTCATCTCCAGGCCCTGCTGTGGATAATTCAACGTGTGATACTAGTCATGTTCAAAGTGGTATCCCGGGTTTGGTCCAGGTGGATCAGCCGATGGAGGGACCCGCCACTGAGTCATTGTCCCAACGCTCCGGGTCTGCCAGATATGGTTTGCGTAATAACCCTCGTCCATCAATCCGTCTACGGGATCATCTTTGTGACTGAATGTCAAGTTTTGTGTCGTTTTAGTTTTGTATTTTTGGGAGGAATGTAGTGTCGATGGCTGGTGACGTAACTGGCCAGCCGACACCCTAAAAGATATGAGGGGTGTTTTGTGTTTATGTAATATCCTGTTTTGGAATCCCCGGATGTTCCGAGGGATTCCACCTCTGTATTTGTTTTGCGTAGTTTGCTCCGTGGCTTCCGGCCCGGAGCTATAAAAATAGAGAGGCGTGGTCTGCGGCAGTCATGGTGCCTGGAGCAACACGAGCAACGTGTTGCCGGATGCGTCCTCGACTGCGGCCCAACCCGACCACGCCGGCCTGCTGTAAAAGTACGAGTCGCGTGAGTTTTTATACGCCCCCAGGCGCATCTATACCCCGGCGTGTTGTAGCTCTTTTAAGAGCTACGACACAACACAATCCAAATTAATTTGTCTCTAACCACAACTTAGCATACATACACGTTGAAAATAAAAAAAATTACATAAGCATTCCACGCATTTTAAATATATTTGTAGGCGTGAATGAAATCCAGTTCCTTGTCCGGTTAGGGTGCTCCGGAACACACAGTATTTGTGAAAATGTGACTGTCTGAATTTTGAGTGAATGTGCACCGAGCACTGATTGCTTTGCAGTAGATCTCTGGCTCGCCCAATGAGCAAAATTGGGGAACATGCTCTTCACACTGCGGCTTTTCACCAGCCCAGGGTACTGGACAGATTTTTATGTTCTTATGTCTTAACATACACATTCTTTTATTAGCGACTACGTTTCCATGTGCTAAAGCTTAACAGTGCTCGTGATTTCAGTTCACTGGCTCCGTCCTTTATCTTTTTTTTTTTATGCAGTTATGTATACTGCAAACACCACACAAATGTATTGGAGAGCTTTAGTGAGCACCAGTTACTTTATACAAAGACTAGTTTGTTTTTTAGGAACGGGGAGATTAAGTGATTTGCCCAAGATCACAGGATGATGTGCTGATGCTGAATGAGCGCTTTACGTCTGCGCCATTTACTTTACACAAGCTCACTGCAGCTTCCTGTCGCACGAAGCGGTTTATCTGACCGTTTCACACTTTTTCTTAAGTCGAGCAGCTGAGTCACGAGTTTGACGCAAGAATACTCAGAGCTCTTTGGTGGTGATGGACAATGAGTGGTTTAAATGGAAGTTAGGGCTTTATTGAGGGGAGTGAGCGATCTAAAGGGTTTGAGTGGTGTAACACTTCTACATTGGCTTGAGTCATTTAACGGACTGTGTGGGGGTGTGCTAACGCGATTGTCTTCATTATACATTTTTAATGAATGTTTATTCTGAATGATGACTTATGTCGAAAAATGAATAACGTAGAAGAAGAATGTGCACATTTGAAAATGTGACTTCTGAGATTGGCCACAGGTGTTCACGAAATGTACTAATTAATGATTAATCTATATGAAATATTGAAAGTGCATTAGATTAATGTAGTAATATGTCATATTAAGGGTTATAAATTATGCTCATGCTTATTAACTGTAGGCCTCAACTTAGCGAGTGTCTTGGCCTAGTTTTGCCAGGCCTTATGCAGAAGCTGTATTTCTTAGTTCACTCTGTCAGCATTTTTCATTAAACACTAACTGTGAAATGCTCATTGTTTTAATAAAATGCTTAGCAGAAGCTTTCTATGAGAACCAACGGACAGGAGATGAGGTCTTTTGTAAAGTAACTAAATGTGTGTAAAATGTGCAAAGGGTTCTTTCCCAGGACGTGAACAATGAAGACGCTGACTGGAGAAGAAGATGCAACAATTTCGATACCTGACGAGCCGGATGATAACAGCGTAAAGCTGACCAATCAATGACATGTGAACTGTGAAATATTAGAATTCATAGCATTGGTAAAAGGAAATTATTGGGTAGGGTAATACCGTACGATTAATTGACCAATTGGAAATAGGGGGATGGTTTGGGGAACTTTGATATAACAGTGTGACAGAAGAAACCAGACTCCGATTTGAGGAGATTCTAGTGAAACTTGTCCTGATTTTGTGAGGCGATATTGAGAAGAAAAGATTCGAGATTCTGTCATTGGGGTCATATTCTCTGACTGAGAGCCTGATGCCATGCTGATCAACTGATGACTGACTGATTCTGCTTGCTGACCCATACCGTGGATAAGTAGATATGACAATGACTGTATTGCATTTTTATGCCTTTTCTTTCTAGGTACCAACTGCGTTGACTTAGTGTTTTCTTTAGGTAGATGTTTTCCAAATTTGTGTTCTAAATTGTTTTGCAGGAAGCCTCACATGCTGATGCTAATTGGAGTTAGTTAAGGCTACTTACATGACGACTGACAAATTACAGGGACAAATGGTTGACAAATTATTTTGCTGAGCTTAATGGACGTCATAGAGTTACTGAATTGGGTTTTATTAACGTTTGGTGTTGATGCCTTAGAATGTCTTTTGATTCAAGCCTTGATTAGATCACGTCTTCTGCAACTTGCTGATTAACAAGTATTACTAGAGTTGTTTTGATTAAGTGTTGATGATTGAAAATTCATGACTTAGTATTGTTAACGAATAGGGAATAAACTTACTAAACTTATACCTAAAGGTGTGGTTATTTATAACTGAAAAGTCATGATGTGTGAAAATTACTGACTCCATTGATTTGTTGAATTGATTAATGGTTATTGACTATTATGTATTGATTTCTGCTTCTCTATTGAAACTATGGTAAGAACACTCAATACGAATCAAAAGGTTCATCGACCTATACGCATCCCCTTGTAAGTTTACTTACCAAGGACCGGCGCGCCACCAGGTGTTAGTGCAATGTACTTAACAATTAAAAAATACATTTTGAATGATCAGGACATTTGTTCTGGGGTTTGGTGGTGGCTATTGTTAATGTTTCACTGACTGTAAATGCCACAACAGCTTGATTTTTAATGATACTTTATTCAAGCAATCTTAGATAGGCCTTATGTCCCTAACCAAGCCATGGACTGCATGGACACCCCCAGGAGTGCACAAGCATGTAGTGAGACCACATACCCAGGCCCTGGCGCTCCCCTGGCGAACAAGCCAATTTAGACACGCATGAAGGCGAGGACTCCGTGCAAAGGGCAGTTTATTTGTAGCCAGTGTGTGATAAAAGTTCGGTCTAGTGTCGGCATTTAATGAACGGTAGCAGCCAAACAGAAAAAAACAAGTTTTCTTCTACATTCCTTGGGGAGGGACGAACATTTTTTTTTTTTTTTTTTTTTTTTTGTGGTAAATTCATGTAAGAAAACACTGCAACTGTCACCCAATCTTTCCCGTTGGAAATAGCGAATGCCTTTTTCATATAAATGTCTCTGAGTCTGTGTTTGGAGTTAATTGCATACTGTTGTTTCCTAATGACGGTAAAAGGGCAGCGTGTGTGATAAACGCTGAACCACAGCAACCCTTTTACAAGTCTTTTCAGAGAAAATTAGAAGGCTTCTATTATCATTTATTTCGTGGCGCTATTTTCTAACCAGAAACAACTTCATAGTGCTTGAATTTCGTCCCTTCTGTATGATTTTACTCTGAGCTGAGTTTTGAGGTCGCTGGGGCCGTAAGCCTGAAGTAATAATGCACTGTCTGAAATGAATGTTTCTGTCTTCTAGGTGCATCATGGCTGACGTACAGTCTACGAGCACGATTAGCACCTCTATGAGCACGGGAATCAGGGTGTGGATATTTTGGGCAGAGCCCGGCTTTGCTGGACCTGGAATACCGAGGGCAAATTCCAAGTTTTCATTTGTCTATTGCATTCTGAGAGTTGAGGTGGTGGCTGACAACCTTTGAAACACATTTGTCAGGGGTACTATTACCGTGGTTAAGACAGTGGCCAGCAGTGGACAACCTTGTGTGTGTTTTTTTTTATTTATTTTTATTTTAATGAGATGTAATTTTGTTTAAAGTGGGAATTTGGCACCACCTGCTTCGCTCCCACTTCTGCGATTAGAGAAAGTGGGTCTTAGTGACCGAGCTACTGGCCTTAGGCACGTGAGAGCTGGCTGCTTATGTCAACGCTCGAATTTCACCAAATGTGTGATTCTGATCAAATTATTTGACCGCCAGGCACTTTGAATTGACAATGTGACCAAAAATGTGCAGGTGCGATCTAGTGCCCTCCCTTTGACTAATGTCCTTCTCGCACCTCTTAATGACACTTTGAGGCTTGCAATCCGTCTTCACCAGGACCCCAGACTAATTTTTGTATCCTTAGCAGCTTGTGACTTAAAAGCTCTGGTTACAATAAAATGTTCTCCATAAAACGCTCATCAGCTCTTTGCAGGTAGATGTGCGCTACATAAAGTTTGTAAAACACCAAGATTTAGGAGATACGCGTTAGGCCTGTCAGTGAGGTGTGAACAGTGACTCTAGACACAGACACCTATACCGATAATTAATTTTAATTTCTGTTTACAGCATATGAGACTCAGTGGTAACTTGCTACAATGGAGGGATGAGTTGGCTCTCCCATGCCTCAAACCTGTGATGTATGTGAGGCTCCAGCGTCTGTGCCAGTTGCGCTAGCCAGTTGAGCTGTCCTAGTATCAGGTCCATTTCTCCCCTGGTGGTGTGCACACAGCTAGGTTTACACTGTTGGTCTGGCCTCTGTCTTTAGAGTGGCTGTGTATGACAGTTTGTCTTACTGTATTGAGTTCACCACTCTAGAGCCAAGCTGATGTGGCTTCAGATTAGAAGTGTAGTGTTGGGTGTGTATGATTTTGTAGTGGTCTCTCATGCACCTTAGTTGTGCATCTCTTCATTTTTAGGTATTGGCTCTAGACAGTGTGCAAGAGAAGAGGCCTGTTGTATGTACTTTGTGGGCTTCAGCCCACCCATAGGCTTGCCATTTGCTGGCTCCCTCGTCGCGACATTATTCGTTTTCCCTATTTTCCCATGGCACATATGCATCATGCCTCTTCCTGTCTTTACCCCTCCCTGTTTTTAGCCCTCCCTGATAGCAGTGACAAGTACTACGATTCTTACACAGTGGCCATTTTAGGAAATGTTTTTGGGACTACTTTTTTAATGCCTTGGAGCACTCCATACAGTGCTCGTGTGCATGTCAATCGCTCCATCTTTCTTTTTTTTTTTTTTTTTTTTTTAATGAGGGTAATGTCGCGCAAATACCATCCGGATGTATTATTAGAACGCTTTACATGAGCGGCAGTTACTTTACACAAGGATGCATTTGTTTTTGTAGGAACAGGGAGAGTAAGTGGTTTGCCCAAGATCACAGGATGTTGTGCCTGTGCTGAAACTCGAACCTGGTTTCCCAGCTCTATAGTTTGCAGCTCTGGCTGTAATGCCACATCCTCTCCTCCTGCCCTCAACCTCCAACGGAAAGGGCTCTTGTATTTATAGTTTAAAAACTCTCACTTTGAACAAGTACCTGTCAGTGCCTTGCCATAATGTGCTGTGTTAATATCAAATTTCCACACATTAAAGAAATATACTCCGAGTATTTTTTAAACACTGTCAGTCACTGTTTCCTGTTTTTTTAATTTTTTTTAATTCAGTTTTATATAGAGCGAACACCACCCTAATGTATTATTAGAGCGCTTTACAAGAACAGTTACTTTACACAAGGACGTGTTCGTTTTTCTACAAACAGGGCGATTATTTGTCCAAGATCACAGGCTGTTTGCTCGCCCATGTCTAACCATGGTAGCTCCAGCTGTTTAGAGCCACTATCTCTTCAGTAACTGGTCTTAGCTGGTCCAATAGAAAGCGCTGTCAGCAACATACCGGACAGCTGTTTCCACACTGGGTACGGCAGTGCAAGTGTGATCCAGAGTGATTAGCCACTGGATCTGAACTCAGTAGCCGTGAGTTTGGTTTCGGCAAGAATCATTAAGTGCGACACAGGGAATTATTGTGCAACAATTTGAGGGATTCTTTCCCCCCTTGATATATTTACCATCCGCAGGCAACGAAGGAGCTGGCTGGCCTGTATTACATGGGGTGAAGGTATTTAATACGAGCCTTATTTATGTTTTTGACTTCTGAAATCAGCTGGTTTATGTGATCTATCATGTGTTAACACTGAGATAGTTAATCCAAGCCACCACCTTCCCTAGACTGGCTGCTCTAAGGGCTGCCAAGCAACACCTGTCTTTGTGAAACTTGACAAGCTCTTAAGTTTTGGGCTTTGTTTGGGCTCTTATAAAGTGCTTCGGTAGCTTTGGAGCACTAAAATAAATGAGCCATTTACGTTTTCTCCTTTAAACCTGCAATTAGCGTTTTTTTCGCTAATTGTCTGAATGTCAGCCAACTGTGGTGCCACAGTTCCAGTTTTGTTTTAACAATCTACCTATTGAACTGCTGTCCGTGAATCACATTTCAAACTTCCCTTCATCCGAACACACGCCTCTTCCATATTGTTCCTTGTTTAGTATGGGCTGTATTGCGAGGGCATGCAATCAACAAAAGCAGGCCGTAATTGTTGTCCCGCTTCCACTGAAAAGCCAAGCTCACAATCGCAACACTGACCGTGAGGGTTCTACGGCTTTAAGTGGCATTGAGCCTCCCCTCGACCACAAAGAAACCCCCACACCTTTCAGAACAAACTATTACATCAGTCTCCACCGGCACAGCTCAGCATTCTCCCCTCTTTACAGAGCAGCATCACAAATTATTGAAGAGGGCAGCGCCATCCTTGTACAGCATACAATTCTCTAACTGGACTCGCTATTCTACAAAATGGTATGAAAGTGTGTATTGGAATTTTTTTTAATGCTGTAGTAAAAAAAAAAAGCGACAGCAGGGAATTCCAATGACAGGCATACAGATTTGGACACTGAATGTCAATTTTATGGAATTTATAGCCTTTTTAAATCCACTCTATTCCACATGGCACCAGACAACGTAAATACACTTCACGTCACATAATTCCCCCTCAACATAATTTCACTCAATGCCACACGGTTCCACGCCACTCAATTTAACTCTACACATTTCCACTTCACACCACATAATTCCACAGCAAACCACATAATTCCACTCCACAACAAACTTGCCCTACACACCACATACATCCAGTCCACACCACAGAATCCCACATCTTGCCACAAAATCCAACACCATACCACATAATTCCATTTCACTACATGCCATTCCACAGCGCACACTGCCCCTCCACATAATTACTCCATAATACTACTCCATATAATTTCAGTACACTCAATACCACGTAATTACTGTCCACATATTTACAATGCATGCCATGCCACTTAATTCCACTACACATAACTCCACTCAACACCACACAATTCCATGCTACACAATTCCACAACAAACCATTCCAATCCGAACTGCATAATTCCACTTCACACCATATACATCTACCCCACACCATGACACATGGCTAAAAGACATTGTCATTGACAATGCCAATAGCTCTTGGATTGCAGAGACCTTGTTGGCTTTGCCAATGCTTGTTTTAATAGGGATGTGAAATGTAATAAAATTTCTACTTGTCCAAGGGCGGGTTGCTTTATATATCTACTTGTCCTGTGAAAAATATACGTGTCTCTTTGGTGCAATGTAGTACGGCAACACATTATGGCAGCAATCTCATTATACAAGAGCTCTGGGAATAGCCTCTCTGATTATGCCCGGTGTAATACTATAGTAGGGCTTGAATACTAACAGCTTCCTTATTTTGCCGCTTTTCTGCAGATTTACATACTGGAGGTAGTGATAAGGAATAGTTCCAGGTTTGGAATGCCCCTTTGAGTCTGTAAACCCACTAACTTGCTTGTTTTAAGGGTTTTTCCTCAGCTCTTCTGTAATCATTTTCCATACTGAGGGAGGTTGAAAATTTACTCCTGACAAGGGTCAAAAGTAAAACTTCTAGGGTTGGGGGTAAAAGGTGGTTAAAGGGAAAATGAACTTGTAAATAAATGCTCAACAGATTTTTGCATGAGCACATCTACACCAGCAGATTTGCTTGTGCTAAAGTACAGTTAAATATTTTCTAGGAGTACGGTTTCTTGGTCTACTTATGTAAATTCTTGTGAATTCATGAAATATGCACATTTTCTGTGCTCTACAAATCTGTTGCATTACATTGATTGCAGTCTGCTCTTTCACAAGGAGCCTATTGGCACACAAAGTAATTTTGTTCAGTGCAAAGAACTACTGTGGCAATGTGGGCTTTTTGGGGCCAAAAATATATTTACTTTTTGCTAATATTTATTATTATGGGGAGGGCCCAGTGTAGGAAAGTGTCCTCTTTTTGGCATGGTCACCCCCACTTTTTTCCTGCTGTCAGTATGCTGTGTGCTGCTGCATGTATTGTGCACCCATGGGAGCCCATGCAAAATGTGTCTCCAGGCTTGCTGCAGCCTGTGTGAAAAGGTGCTTGCTCACTACAGGTCATTGCACTAGTTCACTGTAAGTTGTCACCCCTATGGTAGGCCCCCCCTAGCCCAGAGGTCAGGGTGCAGGTCCCTTTGTGTGAGGGCACCCTTGCATCAGCAGAGGTGCCCTTACGAACTCCAGCTCCATTGCACTGGACTTTATAAGTGCTGGGCAGCCATTTCACCCTGGCACTGGACATGGGTCACTACCTGTGTTCAGCTACATAATGGTAACTCCGAACCTGGGCTTGTTTGGTATCAAACATGTCGGAATCATATCCCAGTACTGATGCCAGTATTGGTATGATTCCCTGCACTTTGAAAGCTCCTTAGAGGACCCCCCCATACACCCCAAACATTGCTCCTACTAGTCTTTCAGGGTTTTGCAAGCCGCCCGCACTGCTGCCACCCTCCAGACAGGTCTCTGCCCTCCTGCTGCTTGACCAGCTCAAGCAGGGGAAGGCAGAACAAAGTATTTCCTGCGGGAAAGGGAAGCAACACCCTCTCTCTCCCCTTGGTAATAGTTGTGAAATGGCTTGGAAGGGGTAGCATCCCCAAGCACCCGGTATGCTTTGAAGGGCACATTTGGTGCCCTCATTGCATAAACAGGTTTGCACCAGTCCAGGGACCTCAGGTCCGTGCTCTGAAACTGGACAAAGGAAAGGTAAGTGATCACTCCCCTGTCCATCACCACCCCAGGGGTGGTGTCGAAAGCTCCTCCAGATGACCACTTGGTTCTGCCATCTTGAATCCAAGATGTGCAGATGCCCCAGGGGGCATCTGAGTGGCCAGGTCTGTTATGTGGCATCACAGCCCCCTCCTACTCTGCTAGGTGACTAATCGCTCTATCTGGGCTACCTAAGGTCTCCCTCTCAGGTCGTCCTCAGATTTGAGGTGCAAAATTCAAGCAGGTCTCCTCTGCAACATTTATTTAATCTTCTAGCCACTGGAACTGCAACTGACCTCTTCTGGAACCACCAATCTGCAACTTCAGCAATGAGACTGCTTTGCAATATTGATTTTCTGGCTCCTTCCAGCAACTGCAACATTTCCCTGGCTGTGCATTTTCTGAGGTCAACGAGACTCCAGCCTGCTCCATGAAGTAAGAAGGAATCTCCCTTGGAATGAAGGAGTCACTCCCATGCATCTGCAGGCCTAATCTGCAACGGCGACCGGCTGTATGATTCTGCTCTCCTCTGGACCTCCTTGGATTCTGCATCACAGCTGGTAGTCTGGAGTGGTCCACTTGGTCCTCTTTGCCAGCTGTCCAACTTTGTAGGTGGTAAGCCCTTGCCTCTCTTTGCAGGACAGGACCCTTGTGCACCGAGACTCTTGCAGCTTCCAAGGTTTGCTTGCTCCTCTTCCAAGGGATCTTCAGGCTTCCTGTAGGCCCAGCCCCCAGTGCTTCTTCCTGCCAAGCATAGTCTCCTCTCTGCTGCTTCAACGATGTGGGACTCCTCTTCAGGTGTGCTGAGTGGCCCTCATTGCGACTGCTGTGCCTGCTGCTGCTGGGTTGCCTGTGGGGGCTGCCTCCTTGTCTGGTGACTCTCCAGCCTACTGAGGGTCACACCGGACTCCCCTCATTGGGTCGAGTCCCCTGGACCTTGCTGGTCCTCTTCAGCCTTGCAACTCGTTGTCGTCTTTTGTATTTGCCAAGGCTTGTTGGTACTTCTCCAGCACCACTAATCAACTGCAATCTGACAGACTACCTGGGACACCATCTGCAGCGCTTCAGGGACTCCTCATCATCTCCCGTGCTGCACAGCTGGTCCTCTTGTTCCCTGCTGACCTGGTTCCCCCATCCACAGAAGGGTGGGTAGTGGCTCCTGTCACGACAGGACACCATCATAAACTGGACTTGGTCCCATTCCTTTGCATGTTATCTTCTGCCAGAATCCACCTTTGAGTTCTTCCGGTTGTGTTTGGGGGTCTTGCACAATCCTTTTCCTAAGTCCTCCTGTTGGTTTTGGGGGGGGAAACCAGGTACTTACCTCGTCTCTCCTGGTCACTGGGGGGTCACTCTGGTACCCAGCTCACTTCTTCTGATTCCAACTCCTTGGATTTGGGAGTGCCTTTCACATTCCACTATTTTAGTATATGGTTTGTCCCTCTCCTAGGGCCCTCACCGTTTGCCTAAACTTCTGCCAGTGCTTATTGCTTTTTAGGCTCTTTCCTGATTACTAATGTGTATATAATAGTGTGGTTACATACTTCCAGCTGGGGGACTACCTGTTAGTATTCTAGTATTTGTGTTACCCTAATAAAGTATCTTTATTTTTGTAACACTGTGTGGTTCTTTCATGTTTGATAGTGCTGTGTGACTATAGTGGCATTGCATAAGCTTCACATGTCTCCTAGATAAGTCTTGGCTGCTGATCCACAGCTACCTCTGGAGAGCCCTGGCTTCCTAGACGCTGCCTACACTTCACTAATGGGGGATACCTGGACCTGGTATAAGGTGATAATCCCATAGGTTTGCATCACACACCAGGCCAGCTTCCCACACTCAGCAGCTCCCACAACAATAACGTTTTACAAAAGCCATGTCAAAACAAGACACACTCTGACTCACCACCAGTATCAAACCTATCGGTTTTGCTAATGCTTGTTTACACTGACTTTCCATTATGCCTTTTTTTTGGAAATACTAGCACGCATTAATGCATTTTATTAAATGATGCTTCAAAGAAATGGTACCTAAAATTTCAAAGTAGTTTAGCAAAATGTTTGTTTTCCTAGTTGTATTTTTGTCAACATTTGATTTTGAGAGCAAAAAAATCCTCAATCTTGCTTTTAATCTTATGCAAATATTTGCATTTAATCAGTGTTTTCAGGGCGCATTACACGTCTCCTCATATTTTCAAACTTTGCAAACGTGTGCCTTTAAAAAAAAAAAAAAATAATAATAATAATTACCCACTGTAGGAGGCTGGCCTGGCTTATAGTGGGTACCTGATGGTACTTGCACCTTGTGCCAGGTCCAGTTGTCCCTTATTAGTAGTGTTCTAGCAGCTCAGGCTGATAGAGGTAGCTATAGCAGAGCAGCTTAGGATGAACTAGGAGGCATGCAAAGCTCCTACTATACCACTTATATCGTATAGGCACTATAATCACAAGAAACGCAATAGTTACTAAAAAATAATGTGCCAAAAATATCTCAGAGGATATACTCCCTTAGGAGGTAAGTAAAATATACACACAAACCAAAATCAGGTAAGTAAACAGTTAGAAAAATAGTGCAAACACAGTAGAATACAATAGGATGCAATAGGCCTAGGTGCAAAACAAACCATATACTCTGAAAGTGGAATGCGAACCACGAATGGAGCCCTAGGCTAGTGTAGTGTGTAGAGGGTCGCTGGGAGTGTAAGTAAACACTAAGGGTGTCCAAGATACCCCACCCCAAGACCTTGAAAAGTAGGAGTAAAATGATACTACTTCCCCAGAAACACACTAAACTCTTGATAGAGGATTCTGCAAAGACCACAACAGACTTCAAAGCACTGAAGACGGATTCCTGGACCTGAAGACCTGCAAAGGAAGGGGACCAAGTCCAAGAGTCATGAAAGTGTCTGGGGGGGGTAGGAGCCCACTAAACCCCGGATGAAGGAGCAAAATGGCTGCGCCGGATAGAAGAAGCTGAAGATTCTGCAACAACGAAAGGTGCTAGGAACTTCTCTTTTGTGCAGATGATGTCCCACGGAGTGCTGAGGATGCAGAGTTGTTTCCTTGGAGAAAGACCGCAAACAAGCCTTGTTAGCCGCAAAGGTTGCGGTTGAAGAAAAAGGGTGCTTCCCAGACAGGACCAGGATGTTGCCACTTGGGAGAGGAGACAGAGGGGGCCCTCAGCAATGTAGAGAGCCCACGCACAAGAAGGTAGCACCCGCAGAAGTCCTTGAACACAGGTTCAAGAAGACTGAGCATGGCGGTCGTCTCAACACTACAAAAGAGGGTCCCACGAAGCCTGCGCTCAACCCAGTGAGTTGAGCACTGCAGGATGGAGTGCTGGGGACCTGGGCTAGGCTGTGCACGAAGGATTCCTTGCAAAAGTGCACAGAAGCCCTAGCAGCTGCAGTTCACGTGGTGCACAGGTTTACTGTCTGGAGAGGGGAGGCAAGGACTTACCTCCTTCAAATTTGGACAGTTGGACCCCTGGACAGTCTGGGTCACTTGGGTCCAACACCTGTGTTCCAGGGGCCATGCTCGTCAGGATGAGAGAGGTCCCAGAGTACCGGTGACTCTGAAGTTTGGTGCCTGCTGGAGCAGGGGGAAGATTCTGTCAACCCACAGGAGATTTCTTCTGGGCTTCCAGTACAGGTTGAAGGCAGACAGCCCTCAGAGCATGCACCACCAGGAAATAGTCGAGAAAGCCAGCAGGATTAGGTGCTACAAAGTTGCTGGTAGTCTTCTTGCTACTTTGTTTCAGTTTTGCAGCCGTACTGGAGCAATCCTTGGCAGAAGTCGAAGAGGGAGATGCAGAGGAACTCTGAATTCTTGCAAGAGGTTATCTGAGGAAAAGCCCACAGGAGAGACCCTAAATAGCCCTCAGAGGAGGATTGGCCACCTTGTGAGGTAAGAACCTATCAGGAGGGGTCTCTGACGTTGCCCGCTGGCACTTGCCACTCAGAGGCCTCCATTGTGCCCTCACACCTCTGGATTCAAGATGGCAGAGGTCTGGGACACACTGGATGAGCTCTGGGCACCACCCCTGGGTTGGTGATGGACAGGGGAGTGGTCACTCCCCTTTCCTTTGTCCTGTTTTGCACCAGAGCAGGGACTGGGGGTTCCCTGAACCGGTGTAGACTGCCTTATGCAAGGACGGCACTATCTGTGCCCTTCAAAGCATTTCCAGAGGAGGGGGGGGAAGGCTACTCCTCCCCAGCCCTTAACACCTATTTCCAAAGGGAGAGGGTGTAACACCCTCTCTGAGGAAATTCTTTGTTCTGCCTTCCTGGGACTGGGCTGCCCAGACCCCACGAGGGCAGAACCCAGTCTGTGGGTTGGCAGCAGTGGTAGCTTCATAGAAAACCCCAGAGAGCTGGTTTGGCAGTGCCCGGAGTCCATAGTGGAGCCCCGGGGATGCATGGGATTTGCACCCCAATACCAGATTTGGCGGGGGCACAATTCCATGATATTAGACATGTTACATGGCCATATTCGGAGTTACTATTGTGAAGCTACATATAGGTATTGACCTATACGTAGTGCATGTGTGTAATGGTGTCCCCGCACTCAAAGTCTGGGGAAATTGCCCTGAACTATGTGAGGGCACCTTGGTTAGTGCCAGGGTGCCCTCACACTTAGTAACTTTGCACCTAACCTTCACTAAGTGAAAGTAAGACATATAGGTGACTTATAAGTTACTTAAGTGCAGTGTAAAATGGCTGTGAAATAACGTGTGGGTTATTTCACTCAGGCTGCAGTGGCAGTCCTGTGTAAGATTTGTCTGAGCTCCCTATGGGTGGCAAAAGAAATGCTGCAGCCCATAGGGATCTCCTGGAACCCCAATACCGTGGGTACCTAGGTACCATATACTAGGGAACTAGAAGGGTGTTCCAGTGTGCCAATTAGAATTGGTGAAAGTGGTCACTAGCCTATAGTGACAATTTTAAAGGCAGAGAGAGCATAAGCACTGAGGTTCTGGTTAGCAGAGCCTCAGTGACACAGGCACCACACAGATACACACATTCAGGCCACAATCTATGAGCACTGGGGTCCTGGCTAGCAGGATCCCAGTGAGACAGGCAAAAACAAACTTACATGTGAAAAATGGGGGGTAGCATGCCAGGCAAGATGGTACTTTCCTACACCCACTCAGTAGTAGTGCAGCCGAGCTGACCCCATATATTTTTAACACTCATCCTATCAAAAGCTTTGTATTAATGCTGTTCAAACTTGTATTTATGGCTCATTAACATATAGACACAAATATTACCTCAACTGCAGACAATTCCTTTCCCTGCTTTGTAATGTGGTACTGTAAATTGAAAGCCAAAGAGTTTGTGCTGAGGGGTTGTATCTACTTGTCCCAAGGACAAAATAAATCTGAAAACTTGTTGTCCTTGACCCCAAACAAAATGTCCTGAGCGTCAGGCTAAACGAATTCCACACCCCTGTTTTAAGTAAGTGAGTTTATTGTAAAAATATACATTTAGGGTCCCTACTTGTAAAAAGTAAAAAAAAAAAAAAAAAAAGTCCATGATTGGGCCTCTTTTCCTTGGTGAGTGCTGCCCTCTCACATTTAGGAAGATAAGTTTGAGGGGAACAGGAATTCCAATATACTCAAGGTGTTAATGCACATAGAGGCTCTCGCACCAGCTGGGCCACTGATCTACTGCCAAGTCATTTGTCTGCCCCCAAAACCCCATCCCCAATGAATAAACCAAGTTAAAAACGCCAACAGGGTTACTACATTTGTCTTAATGTAGTGTTTGGTTAGGGAATGTTCATAACTCCAGACAAGGAAGGGCTCTTGGTTGGTAGGGACATAGTTGGTGGAACCACTGGGAGGAGGCCATATTTTTGCCATGGAGCAGATCACGAGTGAATCCAAGAATATCTTTCACCTTCATTCTGTTGGTGATTCCCCTGATATGAAAAATATTTTGTCTGCTCCGGTTTCAAAGGTCTTGCTTTATTTGGAAATCTATATTCTGCTGTTCTAAAACTTTGAACTGGCGGCATAGAAGTTCTTGGTACTCTATATGTACTTCAGCACCATTTTCATTTTTGTCCACTCTGATTCCAAGCTCGGTGATTTCTCCTCAAATATCCTGTAAATAGGTTTTGAATTCCGTTTTGATGGAGCAAATCTGGGCATCTCGACCAAGAATTAGTCCACGTAGCCCTGGGAGATGGGGGTCGTTGATTTATCCCCATTCAGCTTCTCCTCCTGGGTGGAGACCCCTGTGTGGGACACCCGAGACAACATGTCTGCATCTGAGTGGGCATGATGTGACCTGCCTGCATCAATTTGAACAAGGTATTTGTGAAGGCTCTAGACATATCCTGTAGGAGCGAAGGGAGAGAGGCGACAGTGCCAAATTCCCAATAACTGGCAGTATGACATTTTCCCACGCTGTAGGAGTAAGTTTTGCGGTGAGTTATGAGTTTCCCAAGACCTCAGGAGATAGACGGGGTTTTTGGTGAATTGTAAATACATCAGAACTATTTTGTCCTTTTTTGCTTTTTGTCCCCTCCTTGGAGGGAACCCTGTGTCCTGCCCCTTCTAGGCTCTGCTCGGGGGGGTTGCACCCGGATTTTAGCCCAGAAATTTTGATTGCCATCTTGGTTTGGAGCCCCTCACCTCTGTGCCATTAGGGACCCCTATAGGATCTCCTTGTTGTGTCACTGGCCGTTCCGAATCCTTTCTCCCATGACAGGATTGACACCTTTTAACTCTGCTCTAGGTGATTTGGAGAGGGGAGGCAGTCTAAATTCCAGGTTACTGTTTTTTTTTTTTTTTTTTTTTGCAGGTCACCCCCAAAGTAGGTGCTGATACCAAGAGCCACCTTGCTTTTATCCGAAGTATCTGGGAGGTTTGGCCAGAATTCATCTGTAGTGTATGAGGTTGAGGGTGTGGATTGGGCCCCCTGTACGGAATGTTGAGGTGACAGCCTAGTGGAGGTGGGCTGAATGCAGTAGGGTTGATCCTTCTCATTCCATCATCCACAGCAGAATCCCCCCCGATCAAGGAAGTTTTCTCAAACCCCCAACCAGGGGTCCCGCCAGCCAGAAGTCCAAATGCTGCCAACAACGGCTGCATTTCAGGGACTCCTCACACCACCTTCATGAGCAATGTGTGCTGCACATCACCCTTTGTTGAGAGCTTGGGGTTGGTTATAGTGGGTGCCACTCGGATGCATCTGCCACTCTGCCTCTCAGATAGCCAGTGTTTTTCATATTTTTTGAGAGTATTGAGGACACTTTAAAGCTGAGAAATGTATTTCACCCCCAGACACTCTATTCCAATATGGCAGATACTTTTTTTTTTTTATAGCTTCTGGCATATGAGGCAAGTCCTATTTCTGCCTCCAGACAGGGAGCTGATAAGTAGTGAGGTCTCCTAGTAGGGGTAGGTTTTAGAGATGAGGGCAGGGGGTGGGGTAGTTTTTAGGACAGGGTGGGGCAGTTTTTAGGACAGGGTAGGTTTTAGGGTTTGGGGCTAGGGGGTCGGAGTCGTTTTTAGGAAAGGGTAGGGCTTAGGGTTTAGTGTGGGGTGGCGTTTTTAGGACAGGGTAGAGCTTAGGTTGGGGGTCAGGGTAGTTTTTAGGACAGGGTATGTTTTCGGGTTTAGGGGGGTCAGGGTAGTTTATAGGACAGTGTGGGGGTAATTAGGAGTGTGTGTGTTTGGGGCAGGCGTTGGGGGTAGTTTTTAGGACAGGGCCGGGTAGGTGTTAGGGTGGGGTAGGATCTTGGGGTCGTTTTTAGGATAGAGTGGGTCGTATTTAGGACAGGGTGGGGTTGTTTTAGGACAGGGCATGTTTTCGGGTTTAGGGGGGGTCAGGTTTTTAGGACCGTGTGGTGTAATTAGGAGAGGATGTGTTTAGGGCAGTTTTTAGGACAGGGCAGGGTTTTAGGGCAGGGTAGGATCTTGGGGTAGTTTTTAGGACAGGGTAGCGTTTAGGGTGGGGGGTCGGGGTAGATTTTAGGGCAGGGTAGGTTTTATGACAGGGTATGGTAGATTTTAGGATGGGGGATTGGGGTAGTTTTTAGAGCAGAGCAGGTTTTGAAATTTAGGGCAGGGGCAAGGAGGACAGGGCGGTTGTCTCTCACAACCACGCATGGTGTTACCACATATACCTTTACTAAGCATACCTTTACAACAAAATTCTTGTAAAGGCATGCATGGTAAAGGCATGCATGGTTAAGACGCAGTCTTAAGCCATGCGTGGTTCTGTCATATAAACACACAGCAATATAAAAATATAGGGATATTTAGATGTTAGGTGACCTTCATAGACACATACATACCTTGGGTTGTAGGATAGCACTTAATTTAAGTACATATTGATTTGGGTTGAATTGATTATAAATAATGCTGATATGCAAGAAATAACTTTTGATATAAATTGTGGAGTTTGATTCTTTAATTTATGTGGTAATCTAAATTTACAATTGGAAATTATTACTCAAATGTACCCCTTAAAAGATATTTAATTGTATTATTGTTTTCTTCTGATGTTAGTACACTTTCCCCCCTACCAAAGGCCTTTGAGGCCTGAAATGCATTGGGAATTTGGGAGGTGGAGGCACGAGATCAAGTCATCTGTCAGTGATGGAATCTAAGGAACAAGGTGTTTAAACATCTGGCACCATGACTGAGTGCAGACTCCTTGCAGTACCTGAATTAGTGCTTCAGGGGGCGTGTAGTTTTCTCTACGTCCTTCACCTCTTCTGCCATATCCAGTATCTTTGTTAGGGGCCCAGCTTCGTCAAGTAACTTGCCATGACAAGTTCACCAGTTTCGGCTAATTCCTTTCTTCATGTTCTTGACGAACCTACTTAGGAAAGTGACCACTCTACTATTATCCTCTAGAGTTGCCTCCACCGTGGAGCACTCAGCCCATAAACGCGTCCTGACCTCCTTATGCAGTGACTCTGTAGTAGACTAGTGACATATTGTACCACCTGTCCTCTAGTGTCTATTCATAGTGCTTGGGGCCAATGTTAGCCCAGCATTTTGCGGCCAGAGCACCCAGGGATTGGTCATCCGTACAATCCTCCGGTCCTTTGAACATGCGCGAATGTATCCTTAAGACTGCCAAATGAGTCTTCCCACAGTGGTTTGCTCTCTTCCTCTTAGCTGTAGCCTTGAATGATCTCCTGCTCTCCGAGCCTTAGGATTCTAGTGCCCACCTCGGGGAGCCCAGGTCTTCCCTCTAAGGTAAAGGGGTTCATGGCAGTAGGCTGCCTACATGAGAGAATATTCTTTCCATCTCCAGGGCAATAGGAACCCATCTTCTTAACTGACGCTAATAGCGCCTGCAATACATTCCAATCCATTGGGATGGATCTTTGCACGTCTTCCGCTTACAACTGTCCTGAGACCTGTGCAGCATCAGTGCAGCCAACCCTCCACCCTGTAGTCCGGCAGCAGATTGCTGGCAGTAAAAGATTTGCAGGTATGACAAGAGGGAGGGTGTCACGCGAGCCAAGACGCATGCCCTTATGTGTTCTCAAGGGTTAATAGCAATGAGCCGTGTTTCCAGTTGCGCGTGCTACAAAGAAGGGTGCAGTACTAACCCTGCTTTTCAGCGTGTTCTGCTACGCGCTGAAAACCCTAGATCGCAACCCTGAGGTTTTCTCCCACCGGCTCTGCAGATCAGATTTGAAGGACGCACTTTATCGGGAGCACAGGAGACCAGAGTTGCCAGCGGGAGTGTTTGAACTCCCTCTAGCGGCTGGAATACCTAACTGCAATTACAGCCAAAGTGGCTGATCCGGCCGCCTGACTACTTACCCTAAGGCAAAAAAGCCCAACACACATCACCTAAACAGCTTTTATACACCAGTTGAATGTTCAATGACTGCAAGAAACAGCATATTTATTAGATCAATAAATAATTGAAATGATGGACAAGATTTATCTACTGCAGGAGCAATGAAGAAAGAGGAAGAGATTGTCGTCAGGAGCTACATAATTGTTGATCTGTTTTCATTTGTTATTAGAAACAATATTATTTTTCCTGGGCGTTTTTGGAAAATGTATGTTACTGGTTAGGACGGCTCTTGGAGAATAGTGAAGATAGAAGGCATAATCTATGCCTCCGGTCCTGCCCTAGAACTGAGCTCAGCAAATTACTACATTAGTGACGTATATATTTTACATCCAGATTAACTCTGCAATGTCTTGTCCAATATAAAACGTTATATAACTGATTCTCGAAGTTATTCACAGATATAAATGTGGTTTATATTCGAGAAAGTTGGTTTTACACTCATTGGTACTCTGGAAGCAAATGGGAAATGGTTATTCCAATCCTGGTAAGGCATGTGAGTTTGTGCAAACCTTAAATGTACATATTTACGGATTTTCACCAGCTCCTCTCCAAACAATTACCACCATAGAAAGGTGAAAAGGACAGATGTAGAAATTATTTAGATTGGAAAAGGACCTCCCCCCCTCCAAACATTAAAGTGTGGGTACAAGGAAAGGAGTTTCTCCATGGCAGAAAATATTTTCGTGCTGAAGAAAGTTTCAACAAGTGGATTTACACTTGCTCCCTAGGGTTTCACATAAGCAAATACAGATGAGTATTTTTGCTCATGCCAAAATACCATTCACAAACGTTTGCTGGGCCTATGGTTTCCTGGCCTATTTACGTGAGCTTGTAGATTCCTTAAAGTCAGAAATCTGCGCTAATGCAAGGTCCTAAAACTTTTTTTATCTTGCATGTTTTACCAGTCGATGCCTTGGAGAAATAGTATTTAAAGTTGCTATTAAAACTGCACAATAGTTTAGCAAAAGTGCCTGTATTTTAGTGTTTTTTTTCCCACATTGTAATCATCATTATTATTATTTTTTGTATTGTATTGACATAAGTACCAATCTTACCTTTATTCTTCTGGATGTATTTCATATAATCAAGTGAGAATTCCAAATACCCACAAATTGGTATATTTTACAAATGCATACGTTTGTGTTAGAATCTTTGTTGGTTATGCAAGCTGATCTTGAGCTCACCATTTTTCCTTGGAGTAACCCCCCTTCACAGTATAGGCTCATCATTAGTGAGCCATATGTACAATTCATCACATATTATACATGTGATGCATTTCTTACTTTAGCAACAGACCATCATCTTACCCGCAACCACATTGCACACTGTAAATGATCAGCGAAAGAATTGGTGCTACAATAGGCAAAATAAACATTCTTAGATCAATGTTTTGTTATTTGTGTTTTTAAAGTTCGTGAATCACATGTGAGGGTATCGGCTATGTGAGGCCAACCCTAGGGGTGTACTCAGTCAGGCCTTCAGCTTTTTGCAAAAGTCAAGAAGAGGAGTAGGTGTTGATTTTTTTTGTGAGAGGCTCTGATGTGTCATGGGATTTGCACGTGTACTTAGTTGTAATGTAGTGTTTGTCTATTTTGATAACATTACAAATTTTGCTAAATGTGTCATGTTATGCAGATGTGTAGAGTGCAGTATCACCTGGGAGGGTATCCTGGTGCTGGGCAGGTGTGAGTCTAGACACACACACAGGGCCTAGTGGGACTACTCAATCGGGTCTTCAGCTTCTTGTAGAATTAAAGAAGTGAGGAGGAGGCTCTTATGTGTAGCAGCGGGTTGTTCCATGCTTTAGGAATGATGTAGGAGAATGTTTGACCGATGGTTCTGGTTTTCGGTCATAGTGGGATTTGTGCAAGTAGGAGTCTGGATGAGTTGAGATGTCTGAAAGGTTTGTGAAAACAGATGCAATGTTTGAGTTATGCTGGGCTAGGGTTATGCATCTTGAAAGTGTGGGTGAGGAGTTTGAATTGTGCTTCTGTACGAATGAGGATCAAGCTGAGCTCCTTCAGGTGTGGTGTGGTGTGATGAGTGCAGTGTGGGAGGTTGAGTTCTGACTGGTAAGAAAACTTCTGGTGAGTTTTATCACTGTATTGAGGGTGTTTCTGTAGTCCAGCTTGCATTTGATGGGGGGTATGGATGGTTTTACGGGTGCTGATTGGGAGTCATTTGAAAATCTTCTCCAGCATCTTCAGGTTATGTAGGCATCAGGCGGTGACCTCATCGACTTAGGTAGTCGTGTCAAGTTTGTCAGTAAGGATCCCAAGGTTCTTGGTGTGGGTAGTTGGGTTGGGGTCTGAGCTCTAGCTCGCAGGCCACAAGATGGAGTCCCATACTAATGTGCTCTTTTGAAAGATCACTGTTTCAGTCTTGTTGGTGTTCAGCTTTAGGTAGTTGGAATTCATCCAGTGGGTGATTTCAGTCATGCAGGCATTGAACGTGATCCAGGTAGTATAGGTCTTTGAGGGAGCAAGTTGTGTGTAATCAGCGTAGGAGAGGAAATTGTCATTGTGAGAGTGGATGATGTTGGCTAGATGGCCCATATATGCATTAAAGAAGGTAGGGCTCTGGGTGTATTCTTGTGGAACTCTGCAAATGAGGCCACAGGCATCAGAGGTGTATGGTGTCAGGCTGACTGACTGGGTCCTTCCAGGAGCAGATCCATGGGTGCGGTTGTCCGTGAATTCCATGGAGTTACTTGATTTCTTCTCAGCACTTGGAAAAACAAACACACACTGAAGAAGTCCGAACCTGGTCGCTGAATTTGCTCTAATAGGTTCCAGGCCTGCAGAATGTCAAAGTCCAATGGCAATGTTTACTCTCTATTTATTTGCAATTTAGGTCCGATAAAGAGGTGAAAAGTCCTCGATCTTGGTGAATACTAGCTCCTTTTGTGAGTGGGCTAGGAGGTATTTCGAAGCAGACCTCAGTTGCCTTCAGCCGATTACTGTTCATACACAAAATTAGACCAGATTTTAACAGTTGTGCAGCAGGGAGATTTGTTTTCCATGGTGACTATTCTGGACAATCTTTATCTGGCAGGTTTATTGCCAGTATTGAGGTGGCAGTAGAAGCGTGATGGTACCCCTTTAGCTTTAATGCAGAGCCCCTGGTGTTTATGGTCCTGGTTGCAACCTTTCTTTACCACCCTGGCATACACGTGTCCATATTTAGGTGATTTTTCTATTGAGGACGCTTTTTCGCACCCACAGTGCGCTGCTCCCTTCTGCCCTGTTCCTCCTATCAATGATAAATGTTCTGTTCCTAGTCCATCTTTAATGCTCTCCATGCTATGAGCCTGTTACCCCGCAGCTGTTTCATGCATTGCTCCTCACAGACACTGCGCTTACCACTACACTCCACCTTAGTTTCATTGGCTCCTCACGCTGCTCGTCTCCCCATCCCAAACCAGTTTCTTCTGTGCTTTTAGCTCGATCTCCCCCGTTGTTGACCTTGGTGGCTTTAATTTAAACTTTGTCCTGTTATGAACCCTTTCCTGTATTGGTTTGAAAAAATAATGTGGGGTTAGTTAATGTGTGATAAGCCTGAACCACCGGTCAGTAACTATTTGATACTATTTGTTTAATATTAATGAAGGCGCAGGTAGCCAAAAGCTTGGCAGGCCTGCTCAGTTCTGCTTCCATTACAAACTTTACTTTGGGTCTCACATGAAAGCAGTGCTTTGGTAAAGGAGGGGACTAGTACCAACAGCTATTAACACCCCCCCCCCCCCCCCCCCCCCCCCCAAATATGGCCTTGGGTGAGCGGTATTGCTCTCGAGTATATGCTTCCTGTTTATTTTATGAATTTACAGTGTAAAAGCATCGCATTATTTTGTACGTATAAAGGGTATGTGGCTTGAGAGGGCATTAGACTTTGAGCTTACCATGTGGGCACTATTAAAGATCATTTGACCCATATGCTCCAATGTGCGAGATATATGCAAGGCATTTACTTTAGAAGGCTGATCCGTTTATTTGTGCTCATGGGGAGAGGCGGCTGATCTCCAGGGGAGGGGAATGCTCTTTGCTTGCCCATCCTCGTGTTGGAAAGATTTCCCTGCGGCTGTTTTTTTATTTTCTTTATAGGTGAGACTATTTTTAACAGTCATTGTTTGCGCCGTTGCTAGGTTTCCCAGATATAACCGATCACATTCCCAGCCCCCTTCCTTGTGCCCTTTCTGTTCACAGGGTGAAGTTACTCGCGCTGAAGGCAATCCACTGTGGCTGCTTTCACAATTTAATCCTTGCCCAAGGCTCGTAGTTGATATTCTTGCACTTGTGAAGCGGCGTCTGTGCTTCACTCATGCGAATATTACTCCTCATATTTTACAGTACATGACCTCTTTTGGATGGTTAAATGTTTCGTTTGTTCGTATTGTCAGCCGGTGCGCTCAAGTTTTTTTTTTTAAATAATTGGATTGCTAAAGTTATCAATTGAATTTTTGGGGTCTTGTCATTTCCACGGTTGCCTCTGACATTTTCTTGGAGCTGGCGAAGTTGTACTCTAATCCAGAAATCTGGATCAGTGAAAGCTTGAAGTAGGCCTGGACGAAATGTTATTTTATGTGGGATGAAAGTTAGCATAAATTTAGCCCCGTAGAGAATGGTTTGATCAGAAAATGTTATGCGGATGGCATTTTCTAGTCCAGTCAACAGTGCCTTAGTAAGGACACTCCTAGGGAATGCAAGATTAAGTAAAGCATGTGAAATATAAATAGGAACATCATGGTTACCTGAATGCTTTTGCAATTACTATTCAGAAATAAATGAGTGCTTTTGTCTGATAAGTTAAGGATATGACTATAGGGCCCAGAAGGGACCCGTTTCAATGTCCATTGCTTATATCCTTACAAAACGTAAGCAGTATAGTTTAAAAAGACCACACCCCTGGACACAGAGCCGCAGTACACATTTTAAAAACTAAGGAAAACAGCTAAGGACCTTGTTAATGTTTTCCACTCTGCACATCAACCAGGTATTGAAATGTCACCAGGAATGGTGCACATCCTCTCCCGGGGAAAACAATTGGGGTTATTTATAAGTCTCTTGTGCCACCGGTGCTTCATTTTTAATATGGAAAAAGTGATGCATCAGCAGCGCAAGGGTCTTGTAAATAAGCCAAATCTTGTTCAAAGATAGAGCAGAAACCAAAAGTAGTGCTTCACTGGCAAACTCCTTAACCCCTTCCCCGCCACGGACGTAATGGTTACGTCCATGGCAGCGCCCGTGTGGCGCCATGGACGTAACCATTACGTCCTGAATGCTGCCCTCGGGAGAAGCGCTAGCGCTCCTCCCGAGGGCTGCCCCCCCACCCCCCTAGGTCAGGGCTGACAGGGGAATCCCTTCCCCTTCAACCCCCAACCCCCCCCCCCCCCCACCCTGTGACGTCAGCGCGCGCTGACAATCACACAACCTCACCCATCGCGCTGGAAGCAGAGCTTCCAGCGCGATCGAAAGAGAAATGCTGAGCATTTCTCTTTCGATCACGTGGGGGAGGCCCGGAGGGGCTTCAAAGGGAAGGAAATGTATTTCCTTCCCTTTGAAGTCTCTCCGAGGGTTTCAAAAGCCGGATTGCTTGCAATCCGGCTTTTGAAACCCCACTAGACACCAGGGATTTTTTTTTTTATATATGAAATTGACAGAAGGGAGCGACCCCTTGGGCAAGGGTCGCTCCCAGGGGGTAATTTTTTTTAAGGCCTTTTCTGCCCCCCCTGGGGGCAGATCGGCCTATTAGGCCGATCTGCCCCCAGTGGGGGCAGAAACCTCTAGACACCAGGGATACTTTATTTTTTATTTTTTATTTGTTTTCTTTTGTTTTTTAGGTGTGGGATGCGACCCCTTAGGCAAGGGTCGCTCCCATAGGGGGAAATTATATTTAGGCCATTTCTGCCCCCTTTGGGGGCAGATTGGCTTATTTTTATGAGGCCAATCAAACCACTAGACACCAGGGAGTTTTTTTTTTTTGTTTGTTTTTCACGTAAGGGGAGCGACCCCTTAGGCAAGGGTCGTTCACTTGGGGGGCAAATTTATTTTAGGCCATTTCTGCCCCCCATGGGGGCAGATCAGCCTATTTTTATTAGGCCGATCTGCCCCCATGGGGGGCAGAAACCACTAGGCACCAGGGATTTTTGTTGTTGTGTTTTACAGATGGGGAGCGTCCCCTTAGGCAAGGGTCGCTCCCCTGGAGGGGCAAATTGTATTTAGGCCATTTCTGCCCGCTTTGGGGGCAGATCGGCCGATTTTAGGTCAATCTGCCCCCAAGGGGGGCAGAAACCACTAGGCACCAGGGATCTTTTTTTTGCGCCGTCACGCAAGGGGAGCGACCTTGTAGGCAAGGGTCGCTCCCCGGGGGGGGGGGGGTGAGGGGGGCAAATTTATTTTAGGCCATTTCTGCCCCCCCCTGGGGGCAGAACGGCCTATTAGTATTAGGCCGATCTGCCCACAGGGGGGGCAGAAACCTCTAGGCGCCTGGGCAAATAGTTTTTTTGTGTTTTTTTTTTTGTTTGTTTGTTTTTTTAGAGATGGGGAGCGACGCATTAGGCAAGGGTCGCTCCCCTGGGGGGCAAATTGTATTTAGACCATTTCTGCCCCCTTTGGGGGCAGAAACCACTAGGCACCAGGGATCTTTTTTTTGCGCCGTCACGCAAGGGGAGCGACCTTGCAGGCAAGGGTCGCTCCCCGGGGGGGGGCACATTTATTTTAGGCCATTTCTGCCCCCCTGGGGGCCGATCGGCCTATTGGCATTAGGCCGATCTGCCCCCGGGGGGGGGCAGAAACCTTTAGGCGCCAGGGCACATTTTTTTTTGTGTGGGTTTTTTTTTTTGTTTGTTTTTTTAGAGATGGGGAGCGACGCATTAGGCAAGGGTCGCTCCCCTGATTGGCCGATTGTAGGTCAATCTGCCACCAAGGGGGGCAGAAACCACTAGGCACCAGGGATCTTTTTTTTGCGCAGTCACGCAAGGGGAGCGACCTTGCAGGCAAGGGTCGCTCCCCGGGGGGGTGGGGGGGCAAATTTATTTTAGGCCATTTCTGCCCCCCTGGGGGCAGATCGGCCTATTTGTATTAGGCCGATCTGCCCCCGGGGGGGGGGCAGAAACCTTTAGGTGCCAGGGCAATTTTTTTTTTGTGGGTTTTTTTTTTTGGTTTGTTTGTTTTTTTTAGAGATGGGGAGCGACGCATTAGGCAAGGGTCGCTCCCCTGGGGGGGCAAATTGTATTTAGACCATTTCTGCCCCCCTTGGAGGCAGATTGGCCGATTGTAGGTCAATCTGCCCCCAAGGGGGGCAGAAACCACTAGGCACCAGGGATCTTTTTTTTGCGCCGTCACGCAAGGGGAGCGACCTTGCAGGCAAGGGTCGCTCCCCGGGGGGGTTGTGGGGGCAAATTTATTTTAGGCCATTTCTGCCCCCAGGTATTAGGCCGATCTGCCCCCGGGGGGGGCAGAAACCTCTAGGCGCCAGGGCAAATTGTTTTTTTTGTGTTTTTTTTTGTTTGTTTGTTTTTGTAGAGATGGGGAGCGACCCATTAGGCAAGGGTCGCTCCCCTGGGGGGCAAATTGTATTTAGACCATTTCTGCCCCCCTTGGGGGCAGATTGGCCGATTGTAGGTCAATCTGCCCCCAAGGGGGACAGAAACCACTAGGCACCGGGGATTTTTTTTTTTGGCACCAATGTCACGCAAGGGGGGGCGACCCCATAGGCAAGGGTCGCTCCCGGGGGGGCAGGGGGGTTGGGGGGTGGGGGACAAATTTATTTTAGGCCATTTCTGCCCCCCCTGGGCCCGGCTGAGCTAGAGACCAAAATCCACAGGTAGGCACTGTTTTCTATGAAAAAATGTGATGTGTATTTCCTGTCGCGGGCGCTAGGCCTACCCACACCAGTGAGGTATCATTTTTATCGGGAGACTTGGGGGAACGCTAGGTGGAAGGAAATTTGTGGCTCCTCTCAGATTCCAGAACTTTCTGTCACTGAAATGTGAGGAAAACATGTTTTTTTTAGCCAAAATTTGAGGTTTGCAAAGGATTCTGGGTAACAGAACCTGGTCAGAGCCCCACAATTCACCCCATCTTGGATTCCCCTGGGTTTCTAGTTTTAAAAAATGCGCTGGTTTGCTAGGTTTCCCCAGGTGCCGGCTGAGCTAGAGGCCAAAATCCACAGGTAGGCCCTGTTTTCTATGAAAAAATGTGATGTGTCCAGGTTGTGTTTTGGGCCATTTCCTGTTGCGGGCGCTAGGCCTACCCACACAAGTGAGGTATCATTTTTATCGGGAGACTTGGGGCAACGCTGGGTGGAAGGAAATTTGTGGCTCCTCTCAGATTCCAGAACTTTCGGACACAGAAATGTGAGGAACATGTGTTTTTTTTAGCCAAATTTTGAGGTTTGCAAAGGATTCTGGGTAACAGAACCTGGTCCGAGCCCCGCAAGTCACCCCTCCTTGGATTCCCCTAGGTCTCTAGTTTTCAGAAATGCACAGGTTTGGTAGGTTTCCCTAGGTGCCGGCTGAGCTAGAGGCCAAAATCTACAGTTAGGCACTTCGCAAAAAACACCTCTGTTTTTTTCCAAAATTTAGGATGTGTCCACGTTGCGCTTTGGGGTGTTTCCTGTCGCCGGCGCTAGGCCTACCCACGCAAGTGAGGTATCATTTTTATCGGGAGACTTGGGGGAACGCTGGGTGGAAGGAAATTTTTAGCTCCTCTCAGATTCCAGAACTTTCTGCCACAGAAATGTGAGGAACATGTGTTTTTTTAGCCAAATTTTGAGGTTTGCAAAGGATTCTGGGTAACAGAACCTGGTCAGAGCCCCACAATTCACCCCATCTTGGATTCCCCTGGGTTTCTAGTTTTAAAAAATGCGCTGGTTTGCTAGGTTTCCCCAGGTGCCGGCTGAGCTAGAGGCCAAAATCCACAGGTAGGCCCTGTTTTCTATGAAAAAATGTGATGTGTCCAGGTTGTGTTTTGGGCCATTTCCTGTCGCGGGCGCTAGGCCTACCCACACAAGTGAGGTATCATTTTTATCGGGAGACTTGGGGCAACGCTGGGTGGAAGGAAATTTGTGGCTCCTCTCAGATTCCAGAACTTTCGGACACAGAAATGTGAGGAACATGTGTTTTTTTTAGCCAAATTTTGAGGTTTGCAAAGGATTCTGGGTAACAGAACCTGGTCCGAGCCCCGCAAGTCACCCCTCCTTGGATTCCCCTAGGTCTCTAGTTTTCAGAAATGCACAGGTTTAGTAGGTTTCCCTAGGTGCCGGCTGAGCTAGAGGCCAAAATCTACAGGTAGGCACTTCGCAAAAAACACCTCTGTTGTCTTCCAAAAATTTGGATGTGTCCACGTTGCGCTTTGGGGCGTTTCCTGTCGCGGCGCTAGGCCTACCCACACAAGTGAGGTATCATTTTTATCGGGAGACTTGGGGGAACATAGATTAGCAAAACAAGTGTTATTGCCCCTTGTCTTTCTCTACGTTTTTTCCTTCCAAATATAGGAGAGTGTGTAAAAAAGACATCTATTTGAGAAAAGCCCTGTAATTCACATGCTAGTATGGTCACCCCGGAATTCAGAGATGTGCAAATAACCACTGCTCCTCAACACCTTATCTTGTGCCCTTTTTGGAAATACAAAGGTTTTCTTGAGCAATTTTTTACTCTTTATATTTCAGCAAATGAATTGCTGTATACCCGGTATAGAATGAAAACGCACGTCAGGGTGCAGCTCATTTATTGGCTCTGGGTTCCTCGGGTTCTTGATGAACCTACAAGCCCTATATATCCCCGCAACCAGAGGAGTCCAGCAGACGTAACGGTATATTGCTTTCGATAATCTGACATTGCAGGGAAAAGTTACAGAGTAAAACGTAGAGAAACATTTATGTTTTTTTCACCTAAATTTCAATATTATTCTTTTTCAGTTGTTATTTTCTGTAGGAAACCCTTGTAGGATCTACACAAATGACCCCTTGCTGAATTCAGAATTTTGTCTACGTTTCAGAAATGTTTAGGTTTCTGGGATCCAGCATTGGTTTCATGCCCATTTCTGTCATTGACTGGAAGGAGGCTGAAAGCACAAAAAATTGCAAAAATGGGGTATGTCCCAGAAAAATGCCAAAATTGTGTTGAAAAATTGGGTTTTCTGATTCAAGTCTGCCTGTTCCTGAAAGCTGGGAAGCTGCTGAGTTTAGCACCGCAAACCCTTTGTTGATGCCATTTTCAGGGGAAAAACCACAAGCCTTCTTCTGCAGCCACTTTTTCCAATTTTTTTGAAAAAAACAAAATTTTCCCTGTTTTTTGGCCAATTTCTTGGCCTCTTTCAGGGGAACCCACAAAGTCTGGGTACCTCCAGAATCCCTAGGATGTTGGAAAAAAAGGACGCAAATTTGGCTTGGTTAGCTTATGTGGACAAAAAGTTATGCGGGCCTAAGCGGAACTGCCCCAAATAGGCAAAAAAAGGCCTGGCACAGGAGGGGGAAAAGGCCTGGCAGCGAAGGGGTTAAAGTGGTGCTAATGTGTGTGATTGTGAATAAAACCAATCTGCCCCTGTGACCACTGTCTTGTTTTTTTTTTAAATATTTGGAAACTTTTTTTTTCTCTCTCGTCCCAAGGCTGCATTTTGGAATAGAAAAATGTCTGAAAAAGGCAACATTTGCCTCTTTTTTTGGATCCATTTCACAGGGGAACAAATAAAGTAAAGGAAAAAAAGAAGACCTTTGTATCCTTTGTGTTTCCTTCTTTTTAGGATCCATTTCACAGGGGAACAAATAAAGGAAAGACGAAGAAAGAGAGGGTAAAAGCTGTTTGTTGAAATCATGGTTTTCAGCAAGTGAGGAGGAATAATGCTGTCAGCTAAGCACATGATTGCATGCCATGCTGATACTCAAGCTGAGGGGCAAACCTAAAAAAGTGAGCAGGAAGGAACATACATAAAAAGCAGTGTTGGAGGAGGGAGGAGGGGATGGGGAGGTAGGCAGCTCAGGGAGATGAAGTGACAGCACTACAAATGAAGCAGTAATTTTTATCTAACAGAAAAAAACAAGCAGAGACCTCAGAGGGGTGCTGGGGACAGGCAAGCAGTGTTGTGGGAGGGGTTGGGGAGGAACGGCAGAGGGAGATTAAGTGACTGCACAGCAAATGCCTGCACTAGTGATCAGGGAGAGGGTGGCCAACAAACACGGCTCCTAAGGTAAACAAGCTGCTGGATATTGCACTGCACGCCAAAGAGTGGATTGTGAACCCTAGCCTCTACATGGGCCCCACCTGCGAGGCACTGCTTCCTCCTGCGGGACAACCAAAAGGAACCATTAGTAAAATTGCCATGCGAGGGAACGAAACACACAAAGGAAGAACAATTACATGTAATACACCAATAAAATGAGAGAGGGCACAGAGAGCAGGCTGGCAAGAGCAGGAAACATCCCTCGATTTGTGAAAATGAAAGTGGGTGCGTCGTTAAAAGGTGCACGGCCTCCAAAGTAAAACGATAATTAAACCCGTAAGGTAAACAAAGAAGTAAGATAGCATGGAGGAGGGAGGAAAGTCTTGGAATGCACACAGCAAATGTGACCAGCTAAGCTCTACAGCCCTGTTTCCAGCAGAACTTGGGAAGAAGAGCACTCCTCGCCAGTGCTCCGAATGAAAGATCAAAGTAGTCCCTGAACACATCTTAAAATGGTGAGCAGTGTATTTAGGTAGTAGTTGGTCCAATCTCCTGGGAGGAGATAAAAATGAAAAAAGGTGGGACAAACAGTAAGAATACCCAGTAGCAAGCAAGGGCACTGGCATGCACAAACCACAATGACTGGGTGGAGCTTAACCTCTCAAACTACCTACAACAGGTTGCGAAGGGACAGTGCAAATGCTGTCTCGGCCTGATCTTTAAAAATAATACAAAAAGAAAAGCCCTGCCTAGAAACTTCCTCAAATGAGCAATAGAAACTGCAGTCTAGACCTTGCGCATCCCAATACTCCTATAAAGCGATGTGCTATTAGCGCTGCTCAATCAAATGTAGTATTGTGTGATTGCAGAAAATAAAGCACTGTTCGGATACTTAGTGCCTCATATTCGCACATACAAACAATGGCACTGTTCGTTCTAAAAGAGCCATGCCATTTTCAAGGACAACTGAATACGAAAAGGGTTCCAATTTAGATGTATTGTATCCACTCTTAACTATCAAGTGGATATTCGAAAATACAGCATAGTTCTGACCTTCCTTGACCAATGCTGGATACTCTTTTGCAATTAGCTTAGGTACTGAACTGATAGTTTTAAAATAACTAATCTTGAACGCGTGTCCTGAAGAGCATAAGCCCCATGCATACAATTTGGCTAGCATCAACATGTATGCACTCTGGGTGGAACTATTTGAGCATGTATTCCATAAGTAGTCTATGTTCGTCCTGCGCTGATATCTGTATATGCACACTGCCAAACTGTTAGCAGGAAGTGGACTTACCATCATCCATCTCCACAGGAAGTGACATCACTGTTTTCCCTCCAGAACTCTTTACAAGAAGAAGCCAAGCAAGAGGATTTAATTTCTCTCCATCCATCTACACAGGTGGTGACATCACTGGTTACCCTCCCACTATCCTGTGCTCCTCCTTCCTCCCAGGACCTGTTTAATGGCAGCTGCAGTGCCGATGTGCTGCGAGTGTACAAAGGCTAGCTCATCTGTGTCCATCCACTCCTGGACCACGCCCAACACCAGGAACCTTGGTCCCCCCCCCACCTACCAATACCCGGTTGCACTCCTCCATGCTCTTAACCTTGACTGCTGCTCGCTGCACTGCTGCCATACTAACTCAAGCAGCAACAGCACCCCACTCGCTCATACAGACCAAACACCACCCAGACAGCACGCCACACTTATGCATGCACCTTAACACCCGCTCGCTCACCAAACATGCCACGGAGGTATGGGACCTTTTGCATAACCGTGCTCCATACCTGCTCTTTTTCACAGGAACATGGCCAAACCTGACCTTGGTACAAGACATCGCTTCCGCGGTCACTGCTAGCACAACCCAATGTCAAGAGCCCGATCACAGGCCAGAAGGTACACAGAAGAACTTGGGATGATGAAACACCACTGCAAGCAAATGGAGCTCAAATGAAGAACAAGTCAAGACCCCTCAAATAAAGACATCTTCAAATCAGCCCTAAGAAACTACCACCAGCAGATATGGAACACCAACCGCACAGCTTTTGCAGATCACATCAACACCAGTTTAAACAGCTCAAGAAAATCTTCACCATCATCAGATTTCACTATGCCACCTGCCGCCTCCAGCAACATCACATCCTTACAAGACCTTTGCAACAAGCTCTTGGAATTCTTCTATAACAAAATCACCTCCATATACAGCAACTTCGAATCTCAACCGGACCCCGTTACCATTGAAACTCAACTTCCCATCACAGCTGATGAATGAACCCTTGCCTTTGTGACTTGCCATCACCACCATCTTAATCGCTACTGCCATGAAGACAATCCAGTTGTGGGCTCCATCTGGTCCTTGTCCCCAGCAGGCAGTCACCAAAGGACTCCAGCTAGCAGTACTAGCCCATCCTCAATGCCTCTATTGTCTCGGCCACATTCCTGGACACCGGGAAATATGCTACCATAATGACCCTGCTCAAGAAACCATTGCTGACTCATTCGCTCTTTCCAGCTACAGGCCCATGTCTCTCCCAGCATGCCCAGCAAAGGTCTTGGAGAAACTAATCAACAAATGTTTCACCGAGCACCTCAGCAAGCATGAGCTCCTCAGTGCCATGCAGTCTGCATTCAGGCCCAACCACAGTACAGAAACAGCACTCATTGCTGCCACAGACTACCTTTGTGTGATCCGTGACAAAGGAGACTCAGCAGCCCTCATTCTCCTGGACCTCGCGGCAGCATTTGAGGAAGCCTGCAAACTCATCTGTGGAGTTCCTCAATGTTCATCGTTCAGCTCCACCCTCTTCAACGCATACCTGATCCCACGGTCATCCATGCACACAACATCAACATCAACATCCAATCCTATGCAGGTGACAACTCGTACTCTCCCACTTAGGCAAGACACCCAACACAATAAACAGGTTCACTGCCTGCATGACCGAAGTCGCCAAGTGGGTGAAATCCAACTGTCTCAATCTGTATACGGACAATACAGAAGTAGTAATCTTTGTCAATAACACCTCACCATCAGACTTCAGCTGGTGGCTGGCCCAACTTGAACCCAGACCTCATGCCAGGAACCTTGAATAATCATCAACAGGAAACTGGACATGACTTCACAAGTCAGAACCACCACTGCATCCTGCTTCCACACCCTGAAGATTCTGAGAAAGATCTTCAAGTGTCTCCCAAACAACATAAAGAAACCTTCACTCACTCCCTAGTCACCAGCAAGTTGGACTATGGGACCACCCTCTACATCGGAATCATCATGCAACTCACTAAAAGAATATAGGCCACCCAGAAATCGGCAGTCAGCCTCGTCCTCAATCTCCCACACAGAACTCTCATTACACTACACCTCAGGGAACTACGTTGGCTTCCAGTACAAAAGCACACTCAATTCAAACTGCTCACACATGATGAGCATTCTCTTTCATCACTCCTAAATCGTGGACAACCTCCCTCTCCACATCAGAGGCTTTCTCCTCCTCTTGAATTTCGCAAGAAGCTAAAGACTTGGCTTTTCAATCAACTAACCTACCATATGTAGGGCTAGGCACACATACCTGCTAAGTAACAGGATGCCTTTGCGGGCGATAGTGCACAACAAATGCACATAACATTATGGAGTATTCTGTCTGTGTTGATTAGCTCTGAAGTTAGTCAAAACCTTTTGATTTTACTAAAGTGACTCACACACACACACACACACTCTCCCTCTCCCTCTCCCTCTCCCTCTCCCTCTCCCTCTCCCTCTCCCTCTCCCTCTCCCTCTCCCTCTCCCTCTCCCTCTCCCTCTCCCTCTCCCTCTCCCTCTCCCTCTCTCTCTCTCCCTCCAGAGCGAAAACGATTTTTGTGTGTTTCTTTTTAACCTTACCTTTGCGGATCTGGTTGACCTCACGGCCTGCCTCCTCTCTCTGTGTCACGCAGCAACTAATGATCTACCAAGACCACTATAAAAATGTTCATACAAGTAACCAAGGTAAGAGCGTTGGCGATGGGGTACCTGAACTAGGGCAACATCAGTAGGGCAAAGTATGAATCACTGCCAGGCACTTGCTCCAGGAGGTGGGGCAAAAGGAAACACTTTGGGGTGGGACAGTTGCATCAATGTAACAGGCATACAGAGGCAAGTAACCAACTGTGCATCAAGGTAAAGACTTGATGCCAGGCAGCTCTGCATGGGAAAGAGCTGTTGAAAGCCACGTATCTGCACCAGGAATCCTCTACCTGGTTAACAAGTGAGGGGGCATTGAAATCCTCTATGCCAGGCCCCTCCAACTGGGCAACTAGAGCATCCATTGGCTTTTATAGAAATATGGGCCAGTTTCATAGGTCACATGTAGAAAACACTCCCGGTCCCACATCTCATGACATTGCAAACAGAAGGAGGGAACAAAATATCCAGAATACTTTCCGGATGTGGACCCGCATCCAACCCTCAATCGCCTGCAGAATATAAAACTGGCATGCTTCCCCTCGCACAGCACTTCAGCGGGAAATCTGGGGGTGTGACGGACCCTAAACTCACCTGGGTTTACTCCAGACAGTCTGGCATTGGGTGTTGGGCATGTGCCATAAGGTCACCTGCGACACATTGATGGGGTTTGACCACCTAACCCCACATTACTGGGCAAGAATTATACTGAAAAAGGAAAAACGCAGGTAATGTGGGACCCAATCATTATATAAAAATATACCACTGTGAAGACTTGAATTAATCAGCACTATAATGTTTTAATCATCAAACTGATTTATTAGCAATTTTTTTATGTACAAGCTCGAAACCCTGTACTCCAGTTGCTCATCCTTTGAGAGTACATCTACTTACAATATACATTAGCATAAAGAAATACATATACAGTATAGACGAAGGGGTGAAAATCCAAAACGCACAACATGAATAAAAGGTTTATCTGAAGTCTTCCATTATTTCTACATACCTGTGGTTTGACACAATTTTGACACACAGTCCACCATCGGAGGGTAGTCCGACTCAGAGTACACAAATAGAAGACTCCTTGTCTTTTGTTTCATTGTTTTGTGTACTGAAAAGTTTTTCAAAAAATGTTTTAGCTTTTTATAGACTCCTCCAACTAAAAAGTCGACGCGTTTCAGCCCTCTTGACTATGGGCCTCCTCAGGACCATGGAAGAAAGCAAATGCCTCTCAACCCATGTATCTGGGTGAAGCAAACTGGAGAAATACATCATAGTAGAAGTCGTTTTATGAGAAACAATCCTTCAAGTGCAACCTATTCTGAAGTCCAAGAGACGAACCAAAATTTCTAGTCACGCACTTTATGTAAAGCAATCTGAGCATTACCAACGTACAAATATCTGGAAACAGTCTGTTACTCTAATAAACTACTTGCTGACCATGGGCCTTACTATACAAAGTTGAATAAGAAGGGCGCCAAAAGGTCACCCACCCCTGGATTGAGACCGTTGTTATTATGCAGGGACCTTGCTTGTGGCCAGGTGTCGTCACCTCTGCCCGCTGTATTTTAGGCCTTGGTGGAGGGGAGTGGGGGTTTGTAAAGGTTTCGCTATGAGGCCTTCTTTTCCACATAAAAAAAATAGGATGCAAACTGTTCCAGTTCCAGGGTCGATTCAGCATCTTGTGATTCTGAGCAAATTACTTAATCTCCCAAAGCTTTAAATAAAAATGTATTTGATCTTCTGTAATGTAGCTGTGCGCATGTAAATTGCTCCAATGCCTTTAGGCTAGGTTCATGTTATATAAAACTACTCACTCAAAATGTCTGAGCATGATTATTAAAGAGGACTCTTTTTATATAAAAACATATGTATTAATTTTTAACGTGGCTTTTTTGCCTTTGTCTAGTTTAACTATCATTCACAGATCATTACTGTAGCTTTAGTACACATTTTCGTATCAGCCAGGACATTAAAATATCGGTCAAGCTTGTCATAAAATGGCCATCTGGCAACCCTAGCCAGATCAGGTGTTGACTCCTAGACCATTTTATTTCACCTCGCCAGCGCAGCTAGGCTGCAGTGCTTCTAGTTCTGGCTAATTTTACTGGCTCTATAAGCCTTAAAATGCTTAATTTAATAAATATTTCTCTAAAAATGAGTCCAGTGACACTAACCAAATGGTGATCCATAAAGGGACAATATGAGAATATGGGCCACTTTTTATTTCTTTCCAGGAGTGCCCGGGCCAAAATATGATCCCAGTTGGACCCTGAATAATGCTAATAAACGGATGTATTGTCTCGTCATTCAATTTCCAGATCAAATTTTATTGATAAAGACATTGCATTTATTAATATGCAACAAAACGTGTTATGTAAGGTCACATTGTTAGCACAGGAAATGTAAATATTATAGTATGAACTAAGACACAACCTGGAATTTCACACTGCCCCACCACATCAATGGGACACTGTCCTGCAGGACAAACCTCGTCTAACCGCCTAGTTTATCTGTTAAGTCTCCGAAACCAGGCTGGCTGTTTGTAGTCTGAGAATGTGGCTTCCTAGCTAGTTAGTATAGTTTGAAGATCATATACTATTTCTCATCTTTAAAACGTTCAATTAAAAAAAAAAAAAAAGTAGATCAGTCAAGTTGAAATGAATTGATGTAGCACCTCATTTTCCAAACTCTGTAACAGCATTAAATATAATTTAGTTGGTTTTGCTTGATTATAATGTGAAACTTTGTAGGGATGCCCTTTGACATTTTTATTGACTAATCCAGGGTGTCGTGAGAGTTCAACCTTTAATTTTTTTCCCGAGTTAGATAAAAGGTCTTTCACCAAGCTCTCTTTCAAGTAGTTCCATTTCAGTGGTGACCTTTTACTTATAAAGGCTCTTAATGAGAGCAGTGATACGTCTAAAGCTGCAATGGCTTTTTCTAGGCTTTTCTATGATTTTCCGAGGTCTTGTGTGCGAATCTGCTTTTGCCCTCACTATTCTCTTGTCCCATCAGAAGCCTTGACAAAAATCATTATGTAACGTACTCCATTTTACATCAAAATTATTGTAATTTTGCTGTTAGCTTTGATAATCTCAGTAAACATCATCCCCCCAGCAGTCAGTACGAACAGCAGTGCTGCACAATTGATGCTAGACTTGGATTTTGTAAACCTCATGTAAAAATGCAAACATTATTCATGTGGATTTACATATCGGGGAATAATTTCCGTTTAAATCCTTTCTTGTGCACACAACATTTGTGTAGCATTCACCATTACCTGCTTATTTCCCCAAACTGGGAGACTGCATGCTATTATGTATCCTTGACATCCACTGTCACCACATAAAGTCCAATTCAAAGGGTGCTTTATCGATTGATTCAACCATATTTTTATATCATGCCATATAGTGACAATGTGTGACCTTAAGGTTTACCTCACTCTATGAACCTCCATTTCTTCTTTAGAGTACAAACATAGCCTTGTAACGTCTCATCGCACTGTCTAAATTGCTATGTTGTTCTTATACTCCTCTCATACAAGAGTATTATACTGGACCGCTACATTTACTTCATGATTTTTAAGCTTAACGCGCTGGAGCACAATTGAAGCACCAGCCAGTCTTTAAGTGGCTGAAGGAGAGACTCGCAGAACAGTCTGTGATTGTGAGAGAATACATTCTTTTACATGACAGCCATAATCTCAAAATATACATTATTTGGAAAGCTCTGTTTTAGGAAAGTGCTTTTTTTTTAATGTAATCGTCCTCATTTTTTGTGGACCGGTGATGCTGTTTTTTGTCTCTGTGCACGAGGACTCTGCAAACCAGGCCCCAGTGCATTTCCTCTGACCCCTAAACATGTTAACATTGGCTATAATCTTAATTGGCGCATTCAGTTTAACTACACATCCTTAGTATGAAGTACAAACTGTACCCAGGGCCTGTAAGTTAAATGTTACTTTTGGGCTGCAAGACCTGTTGCGTCATCTACTACAGTGACAGTGTAAACATGGCTTCTGGCCTACCATTGTAGCCTGGCTGGAGCAGTTTTAAAACTGCAATTCGATCCGTCAAAATAAACGATTTTAACAGTTCTACATCTGCCTTTTAAATATTAAGTCACCCTCAGTAGGGCTTATATCTCATAATGCAGGGCACACGCTATTTAAAAGTAGTGCATGTAGAAAGTTAATGACTGTATCTATACAGTTACTGGCATCTATAAACACTGAGTTGCACTATTAAATGCAATAGTGCTGTCTTCAGCTAGGAAACAACTAGACATTTCTTTTATATAGTTAATTTTATTAGCGTTTGTAACATACAAAATACATTGCATCCAGGCTAGTAAAAAATATACATTTTATTCCTGGACGCTATAAAATTATTAAAAGGCAAATATATAATAAATGTTAAGATAAAGTTATGTTTAATAAAGTTACCTTTACCCCACCTAAAGCCTCTGGAGGGTAATATGCAGTATCCTCCAGCTGTGGCCATCTGGGTGCTCAAGCCCTGAATAAAATTTGAAAACTGCTCCCAGAGCAGGGACAAAGGCCTGGGTGTTTTTTTTCCTTTGTCGGAATGACCATTTGAGAAGTGAAAAGCGACTTGAATACCTTCAAGGGGTCCTCCAGTTTCACAGGCAAATATTAGCTGACAACTGAGTAGGCTGCTTTCTTTGCCCCCACCCCTCCGCCACCAGTCAGGAAAGGCCTAATCCCAGTTGGAAGGGGTCTTCACACAGAACTTGTGTGAAGTAACCATGGAGGAAGGGTTGCACATATCCCTGGAGAGATCTCCTCTTGTGCAGAACTTGGGTGCCCACCCTAGAGAAGGGTTTTACCATCTTGGAGATAGGCAGAGAGAGGCACTTTGTGATTGTCTGCAGTAGGGCACAGAGAAACTGCTGCAAAAGTGCATATAGTTACCAATGGGAACTTTTTCCCTCTTGATTAGGAAGGATCCATGAGTCATCCCCATCCATGCCCTAGTGCCAGGCACAAATGTGCCACCCCTGGGCACCTTCTTCAAAACACCCTGGACCTGTGCAAAAAGAGGAGGAGGACTGTGCCTGATGTTTCAGACCTGTGAGGACACCTGAAGGGCTAGAACTGCTCAAACTTTTATCTAGGACAAAGAAATGGACTGCTAGGCTCCGTTGTCAAACCACCTATGAAGCTACAGGGTAACGGCAAGCTGGAAGAAGCTTTTTCCAGAAGACTTCATCCGAACAGTTCAAACTTCACCTGCCCTGAATCGTGCTGGTATGGGTCTTGTCCCCCCACAGGCTGTTCCTGAGGTCTTCGCACCCTTGACTGTGTCAAAAGGTACTCTTCCTAACATCCTGAAAAACCTGGGACTTGGAAACATTTTGGCTCCAAAGACCTCTAGAGGACCGGGTCAAACCTGCCAAATTGATCTGACCGAGGTACGTTGAAGATTCTGGTTTCTCTTGTTGGGAGCTTTTCTGCAGCAGCAAATCAGATTCAGTAGGACCTCGCAGAGAAGGTATCTTGCCTTGTGGAGCCCTTTCCCGCTACAGCCTGCAGCTGGAGGAATGCAAGCTCCAAAAAAGTAATTATGTCTGAACGCAATAAAACTGGATTGGGCAAGGGAGTCGGAAGTATCCAGCCGGCGACAGGACATCTTTGGGTGTGAATTTTGAGTTTTCTGATCAGAACTTTTCCCGTCCAAACCAATGGCTTCACCTGGATTTTGTCCAATGTTTATCCGATGCTGTGGAGCCCTCTTTGGATGCAGCCTGCTGTCTTGCTACACAAAAGGATTTTGACTTCTAGGAAAATGACTAAGTCACTAAGTAAAATTTCCAACTGGGTCTGACCTAATTAGTGTTTCTGCCAAGCGCTACAACACGGTTGGCTTGAAATTGCATTGAGGACCATTCTACCACAACCAGTTGACCTGCAGTGCATAATGCTTTTTTGTCTCTGTTTTTGCTTAACACTTTCAAAATTCATATGAGTCTCTTTATTAGATTGTCATTATTTTTATAAATTGAAGTTGACTGTTATTTTTGTTATTACTGTTTTGATACTTCTAAACGCTTTTACACATTTTCTTAAATTAAGTCTGTCTGCTCTGGGCCCTAGCCACCACGGGTTGAGCTGAAGTTTAAATTACTGAAACATTTACTAGACCTAACAAGATAGTGATGATACTTGTGGTGGACTTCCATCCACCCCAACTAATAATCCACTTTCTCATGTCACCCATTAGGCCACTGGGTACACTCCTTTTTCTCTTGGACTGATCACACAGTTCATTCTCACAAGCAACCTGAGCAAGCCCATCCCAACCACCTCAGGCTTCAAATATAATCTTCACTCAGCCCATCCTTCCAGTGTGCGAGCTGTTTTTTGCTCAGAGTTTTACTTCAGCACTCATCCCTGAGAAGCATGAAGAGTCCTAGTCAGTTTTTAGCCCTAATTCCGTTCTCCTGTGAAGGTGTTGTCTAGTGCCCAAGCAGACACAACATAATCCTAATATGCCATAAGAAGTGCAGCCTTTCTTCCGTTTCGATAGCCGTAGTCCTATTTTCTAGCAATATTGTGCACACACCTTGGATAAGTGCACTTTCAAACGTACCATGTCATCCAGATCTTAAGTCCTGCTTTTAACTACAGTAGGGTTTGAAGACGCCTTATATAAACCTTGGCAACAATAGTGGGTCAACTGTAAACTACCTAATTTTTACCTCTAGGAAATTTCTCAGTTTGGCTATTAGTTTCAGCAGCTTTGGAAGGTGATGGCATGTGTTTTTTCGCAATCAAAGCACTAAGCTTTTTGTTACACACAGTCGACATTTTGTTAGCCCTTTCAGTCTAAACAGTGGACCTTGTTTCATGCCTGGTGTACAGAACCTTGTGGACTATATTAGTGACTGCTACACAACCTGAATGCTCTGCACTGGGTCATCTTATACTTCTGTATAGTACCCAGTGTGTTAAATCTTGAGTCACTCATGGCATGTCCGCAACCACAGTTAGGCTGGGTGTAAAGTTTGTGTCTCGTCTGACGATGAAAATATGCAAGAGGTGTGAGCAAGGTACTGCAGAACGTGTGGTACTGTAGGTCATACCATGTCATCCATAGGACACCAGTGGATGTCATGGGTATTATTTTTGTTTCCTACAGCATAGGACATCTACACAAGATGAGCAGGTGTAGAATTGCAAGGTACAATTTGAAGGAGGCAGGTCATGGACATCAGTAGGACAGCCCATTGTGACCATGATTAACCAAAGAACTTTAGTAACTGGGTTGGAAGCTGGTGGGAAGAACCCTGGAGACGGATGAGGAGGAGGCTGGTGAAGGGAAGTTGGTAGAAGAACCACTTAGAGGTTGTAGGAGGGGGGAAGAGGTAGGAGGGGGTTGTAAACCTGAGGTAGGGATCCATTAATGAGAACCAAGTGATTGGTGCAGAAAGATTGCAGAGGCTGTGAATGTTTGTGAACAGTAGGCAGAGACATGAAAATATAAGGAATCACAGTCGTGCTAGGGTAACTGGTGGTGATGTGAGGGAGGTGTAAACAGTTCATTGGTAATCTCCTTTAACAGTGGTTCCCAACCTTTTGACTCCGGAGGACCCACACTGAATCATAAGTGGAAGCCTGGGACCCCCAAGCAATTTGTACGATTTCAAACATTAAAACAGTAAGTCACAAAAAATACACCTACAAGTACACACCAAGTCCCTATAAGCGGCGGTGGTCTGTGAGCGCAATGCTGGTGCTCGCGGCCTAGCTTGGTGGCTGCAGCTGGTGCCTGGAGTGTCGGGCTGACTGGGGGCTGCACCTGGGGCCTTTAACCGCCTAGGAGGGAGCAGCGTGGAGGAGAGTGGGCCAGAGGAGAGCATGGCGAAGGTGGGACAAGTTTGTCTCCCTCTGCTTGAGCGGTGCACTGCCTGGCTCATCGGGTCTGAAGTGCGGTGTGTTTGCTGGAGTGCTGAGGGCTAACGGAGAGGAGTGGCACGGCCAGGCCGGGCTTGGAGCTACCTGGTTCTGCGGCGGAGGGTGTGTTGCAGTGACGCCAGGGCCCCTGAGGTGAGCGTGATGGGGCAGGCCCTGGCTGTGGGGCCTGAAGACCGAGGGCCCTAGGCAGAGCTGGGACTGGCCCTCGGGACCTGGAGCCTGAGACGTTTCTGGGAGTGCCCACTGAAGGTGACTGGATTTGGTCAGGGTGTCCCCAAGTAGCACGGCATTACCAACAGTGGAGAAGAGACACTGGGCCCTGAAGGTGTGCTGGGACCCTGATAGACCCCTTGAAAGGCCGAGCTGTCCTTGTTGTTAGACCAGAGCTGAGGGGGTGAAACTAACTACGTGACTGCAGACACCTAATAGTCACCAGAACTTATTGAACTGGCGAGGGTTGCCTCTCATCCCCTGTGACTTATCCTGCTACCAAATATTGGCTGTTGCACCCATTGGGGCCCCACTGATGGGTAAAAGCATGCGACTGGCCTGTTGCTGGTTAATACCATGGAGTTATACACCAACGCTGCCCTGTCTGGGCAATGGGAGACTCTCCTGACCTGGCGCGGGACTGATGCTGGGTTGGATACCCCTGTCGTAGATCCTTCGAGAGCTGAACTGTTGGCGGCGATTCAGGGATCTAGGGAGGCCTTGGAGGGGAAGATTTAATCAGTGGCAGTCAAGATCAATCTCCTCCAGGCGGACCGCTGGAAGGTATCCGACAGGGTGTGCATCACGGAGGGCTCGATTTTCGAGCTACGGACAGAGGTAGATGCACTGCGGAGACAGATGGCGGAGGTTAAATCCAGCGCTGGGACCCTCGAGGACAGAGTGGAGGACGCGGAGAGCAGGTCCCTTCGCAACAATATCCGGCTTATTGGGTTCCCAGTGCGGGCTGATGGGTCGGCCCGGAGGCCTTTGTGGAGCGTTGGGTGCGAGAGGTACTCAAACCCATTGGACTGTCCAGTATTTGCGATCAAAAGGGCACACCGTGCATTATTTGCTCCCCCTCGGCTCGGGCACCCCGAGGGCCATCATAGCCTGCATACTCAACTGTAAGGACAGAGATTGCATCCTTCAGGCCAGTCGTGAAATGGAGTCAGTTCACTTTGACAATCACAAGATTTCAGTATATCCGGATTACATCAACAAAGTACATGGATCGAGAAAGGGATTCTTGGAGGTCAAGGCCAAGCTGCGCTCGCTGAACATACGCTATATGCTGCTGTATCCTGCCCGGCTAATTCTCATGGAGGCAAGTCCCTTGTTTTTGTTGTTGTTTTTTTTACATGCCAGAAGATATGTGGACATGGCTGGAGATATGGAACAAGGTACCTTGTGGGGGGTGAGACCCCGGAGGAAGCACGATGGAACTACACGTGTGGCCAGTAGATCAAACTGGAGGTCGTGGAAGGCAGCTGGACAGTTGGAGTTGTCCCCTGGAGAGGGGGCAAGTCAGACCAGGGTCGAGATCCAGGAATATGGCACGATGGCACTGACATGTCAGGATGTGACAATTGAATCCATGGAGACGGCTGATGCAGAGGGTGGTGGCAGTTGTTGGCAATTACACTTGCCTGTACATTTGCTAGATGTACTGTGCACGCCATGTTTCTGACTTGTTCTCCCCTTTTCTTTTTTCTTCCATCATTTCTATCTTGTCTGCTCCGGTGCTTTGGGAGGGGAGTGCGGTCTTGCGGGTGGAGGGGGAGGGGAAGGGATTGGTGGGGATGTGGATGTCTTGACTTGTAATACTTGGTCACCGGTTGAGATGTTATATGATCTGGGGCAGGGCAGCTTCTCTCTATTATGAGTGGTAGGCCATGTTTCAGTGGGTTGGGATTAGGCTATGGGTCCTGACAGCATGGTGCTTTATGGATGAGCAGTGGTGGTTGTTTCAATTGTTTTGCTGCCTGTCTGGGAAGGGGGGTGTTGAGTGTTTTGACTTGTTTAATACTCTCCTAGGTTTAAGAAGGGGCTGTGCATGTGTGAATTCATACACATCTCTAATATGTGGAGGGGCATGGTAGGATGGTAATTCAGGGAGGTGGGACGGCTCATTTGGGCTGAGTGAAGATCATGGATCATTATGGCGGAGCACATGAACATCTTGACCTGGAATGTCCAGGGCTTAAAGGGCTACTCTAAACATTGTAGGGTGCATTTATTCCTCCGCCGTAATAAGATATAAATAGCTTACCTACAGGGAACCCACTTAGTGGGGGAGGAAGTTCAGCAGTTGGGGAAGAAATGGAGTGGCAGCTGTTCTCCGCAACATACTCTTCTTATGCAAGAGGGGTTGCCATTTGGATTGCACGTGGGGTGCCTTTCAGACACCCATATAGAGAAGCAGATGTGGAGGGACGCTATGTGTTGGTCCAGAGGATGCTAGATGGTAGAGAGGTTATACTGCTCAACATTTATGCACCCAATATAGATGATAAATTACTCTTCATGCACCTATGAGAGTTATTGGAGGGCTGTATAGAGAGACCGATTATATGGGCAGGGGACTACAGTTGTATCCTGGATGGCCGAATGGATCGACACTGGCCTGACAGAGCACTAAACCGCTGATGTGGACCTCTCTTGCAGCAGTTATGCATGATTTGGGGTTCAGGGATAGCTGGTGGGATTTACATCCAGAGGGTCATGAATTTACACGTCATTCATTGACACATAACTGTTATAGTCATCTGGATCGTATATTAGTGAGTGGCATAGATCTGCAGTCCTTGGTGGAGGTGACACATTTGGGTTGGTTCCTATTTGATCGTGCGCCGGTGTTGCAGTGGGGTCCGCCTGGGCAGCATGTATGCGGCTGGCGCATGCCTCCAGATCTTTTAGCGAATCCAGCATGTCAAGAGGCTATTGCGGGTGCTCTGACTGATTATCTGGAGTTTAATTGGTAGTCTGCGACCACCAAGGCATTGGGCTGGGAGGCACTTAAGGCTGTCATGCGTGGGGCCTGTATGGGTGTGACATGTGGAGTGCGGTGCCTGCTAGAGGCGACCTTGGGGGCGCAGGCTGGCAGTTCTGCAGGGCTCTGGGGAGACATCGCAGGATATGTGACAGGAGATGCTAAAAGATCTGCGCGAAGTGCAGTTGGCATGGGACAGGTGCACGCTTAGGGCGTATCGTCAGCCACTCCATAGGGAGGGGACAAATAGGGCAAGCTCATTGCATGGATATTGAGACAGGAACAGGACCCACCTATTCTGCAGGTCCACACACTGAATGGGGATCTTGTAACTAGTAGGCAGGATGTCCTGGAGGTATTCCTGGAGCACCTTTGTGCAGTGTACAGTGCTGGAGTGGTAGGTCCACCCGAGTGGATTGGCGGTTAGCTGGATGGAGTTGGGCTGCCCAAGCTGGCCCCTGAGCTTACACAGAAATTGGAAAGTGAGTTAGATGTGGAGGAATTGAGTTGCTATTCAGGCCCTCAACAGATCCAGAGCCTCGGGTGGGGATGGATTTCCTGCAGAGTTTTAGCAAGCTTATTCTGCCACACAAACAGGAAAGCTGTTAGAGGTTTTTCATGAGGTTCAGGATGGCGGGATACTACAGCGTACGATGATGGAGGGTGTTATCTGTTTGTTGCCCAAGCCTGGAAGGGTTGCGGCCAACCCGTCTTTGTACAGGCCCCTCACGATGCTCAACACGGACGTAAAAATATTGTGCAAAAGTGGTGGCAACACGGCTGTCGACGGTGGTCCACACACCGGTTCATGAAGATCAGTGTGGCTTTATGCCTGCACGTAGTACCTCTCTTAACATTCATCGACTCGCTCATAAATTACACGAAACGATGGCCTGTGCTTCCGACTTGCCATTAGTATCACTCTGCTTGGAAAAGGTGTTTGATACAGTGGAGTGGCCATACCTTATGGCTGTGCTGCGGGAATGGGATTTGGTCCTGTCTTCTGTAGTTGGGTGTGGCTTTTGTATACCAACACAGTTAAAGTTCGAATTGAGAGAGACTTATCAGGGGAGTGGGAGGTGGGAAGGGGCATTAGGTGGGGGGCCCCCTCTCGCCACAACTATTTGCCCTTGCTATTGAGCCATTGGTGATTCTGCTGCGTAGGGATATGGAATGATGGGGAGTTAAGATTGGTGTTTCTACTCATGTTCTCTTTATACGTGGATGATGCGTTGATATATGCCCATACCCCCTGCCCGGGCGGTACCTGTCTTGCTGGGGCTCCTTGAGACCTTTGGCACGGTCTCGGGTCTCAGAGTAAATGTTGGGAAGTCACTCCTGTTTCTAATGGGCAGTTTGGTGGGGGTTTGTGCTGATCGATTGCCTGAGCTTGGCCTCCACTGGGAATTGGAAGGTTTTAGATACTTGGGTATATAGGTGGCCCATTTGGAGGAAACATATAGATGCCTCAACGAGGATAGGGTCATGACTAATCTTGAGGGGTCAGTGGCATTTTGAAGTCTACTGCCCCGGTCTGTGATGGGTAGGGCAGCTGTGGCGAAGATGGTTTTTCTCCCGCCTTGCCTTTATCTGATTCAGAATGCCATGTTCCTGATCCATTCCTCCTTTTTCCAGATGTTAGACAGGTTGCTTATCTCCTTGGTCTGGGCCGGACGTCGTCGTAGGGTGGCATTGTCTGTTCTTAAACGGGATATGGAGAATGGTGGTCTTCCCCTGCCTGATATGCAGCATTACTATTATGTGGCCCATTTACATCATGCGGCGCAATGGCTGACAGTATCAGATAATTGGGAGAAGAGGTTGTTCCTCAGTATGTTGGGTGGTGACACATTGGTTCAATTACTGATGAGAGGAGGAAGGTCGACGAAGGGAGCTCCTTATCTGGTGAGGCAGACCGTTGCAATCTGGGAGGCATTCGTGGGTAAAGTGCTGGGTAGGGAGCAGTTCGACAGGGAGCTCCGCATTTGGGATCTTGCTTCATTCAGTGCCATCTATATCGATATGTCTATGGATCATTGGAGGGCCAGTGGCTGCCAGACTAGTGGGTATCTTTACCCCAAGGAGGTATTCATTGAGTTCCCGGAGGCTCAGGACACTTTTGAGGTGGGGCCGGGCCAGTTTCTTCAGTATGCCAAGCTGGAAAGTGTGGCGCACTTGCACCACACTGACTGGGATGCCAAGCTGAAAATGTGGTGGTAGGCTTGCTTCGATTGGGAGAAGGGGGGGCACCTCATCTCATTCTATAAAGCTGTCAGAGGTGATCAGGTGCTACCCCGGTGTGTGGCACGTGCTGCGAGGAAGTTGGAGGAGCCGGTACCAGACACGGATTGGGCACAAGTGCGTTTGCTGGTGAAGAAACTGTTCTGCAATCACAGATTTAAGTTGCTCCATTTTAAATTCTTGCACCGCGCATATGTGACCCCCGGGCGCCTTAATTGAATAACTCCTGATAGGGTGGCGAAGTGCACGAGATGTGGGAAGTTAGGCGCCAGTTTTTTTACATCTAGCCTGGACATAGGGGGGCTGGGGATACTGAGAGAAGGTGGTTCCGAAGATAACAAGGGACTGGCTTAGGGATATCCTTGACCCCGAAGGCCTGCCTTGTGGGAGTGGTACCTAGGCCCAGGGGACGACAGATGCATCATAAAATGGCCCAACTGGCGTTGCTGTTAGGCAAGAGACGAATGGACATATGCTGGATGAGTGCTCTGGTTCCCGGGGAGGAATCATGGCAGAGGGGTTTCCTTGAATAGGGAGTGGCGGAGGAAGTGCATATGTGTAATACCTGCAGAGACAGAGGGACCTTGGATGCCGTAGTTCTGTCAGGTACCCTACTACACAACTTTACAGAGGGGGATGAGTATGATTCCCTTGACGGCTCAAGTGAGGGGGGGGTGATGTGCAGACGCCATTGTAGTATTTTTTCTATTTATGATCGTAACGTTTGATGACTAATAGTGTTGCCTGGTGGTCCCCATCTGTGGTCGTTGGGTCACCTGGGCATTAATGTGCCTTGAGAAGTAGGGGCCCCAGCTCTGGTGGATACGTGATCCAGATTGTATGTATTGCCCTTGCCATTGCTCAGGCCTCTGAGAATGTTCCTTCATTGAATTGCCGAAATGCACTGCTTGTTATGTTTTGTTTTATTGTAATGTTCAATCATGACTGATGCCAGACATTATAAAAATACCAATAAAGTTTAAAATATATATATGTGGTGGAGAAAGGAAGTAAAATAAGTACCTCTTATCTCTCCATACCCTCAGTCATATGCAATTCATTTGTTTTATAGCACCTCTCATACCAGTGTAGGATGTGGGAGCACTTTACAGGGGACTACAAGGTGTAGGATTCACGTCATCCACACTGGTAGGCGTTTTCTAAGAGTGCTTGGTCTGGAGAAGCACAAACTCAGGATTCAGAACACAACACAGTGGTTAGCATTGACTTTAATAATAAGAATGTATATATACGCAAGCAAAACCTTTTTAGCAGCATAAGGAAAGTGAAAGACTGGGGGAAAAAACAACAAACTAATTTGCGCCATACATTTTGCATGCAGCTCTTTAATGGCAGTTCATAGCTCACTATTCTAGATTACGATTGTAACTAATGAACTGCACAGTTACAGAAGACTCTGGGACAAAAGCAGTATCTCACTGTGCTATGCACATAAAATACTGTTCTTTGCATGATACACATTCTTTGCAGCAGGCATATTAACTATCTGCGACACCTTAGATGAGTCAAAACTGCCACTAGACAAAACTCCTATCTGTCTCCAGGATGTTCATTAATCACCAGAGTTATCTTGATGCTTTTATTTTTGCTCAAAGGATGCTGGATTAAAAAGGAACTTTGCAGTGCTTTTAAAATTGATGCACAAAGGAAGTAATAAATATAAAAACACATGTTTGTCAGAGGCCTCGGATGGAGAAGTGCCTTCCTCCCAGCCAAGGCCTGGGAATGTGTCACATAACCCTTGGGCGCTGCAGAACCCAGGTTGGGAACCGCTGCCCTATAAAGCATGCTGGCAGAGGAATAGGTAATAGAGTAACTAATGACAATCATGAGAATGCTCAGAGAGTTGCATCTGATTGTAGGTGAAGTCGGACCCGTACCAGTTCTTGAGGAAGTGGGGTACTGCAGTTTAGAGCAAGCTACGTCAGCTTCTGTAGGAAGTCGATGTACTGTCTCCTAGCGTAATGTATTGTAAAGCATGGGGAGAATGGGGTAGGATAAATATTCCAGGATGGAAGCCCAAGTCACCATCAAGTGGTTGCACTGATGTAATTCGAGTGGGAAATACATGAGTGCCATCCAACCCACTTTATTTCAAATGGAGAAATAACTCCTGTGGCATTAGAACAGCTGAGGGCTGTACGGTATAGCCCAAGTCAGCCTCTATTTGATTAAACACTAGCTTGGGTTCCCCAAATTAAAATAACCTATAGTTGCTATGATGCATGATTAGATTGTTGCATTAATTGGATTTCTTTGTTATTTTGTATAGCACCTTTTTGAATGTGTTGTGTAGTGCTTTGATGCAGAGCTTCCCTTGATTTGTGAGTTTGCGCTTATGACTTGTGGGTTGCTTTCCGAATGGGGCAGTCAGTGGACATACCTGCCACATTGAGCGAGTTTGCAATTGTGTGGCTTTTCTCTACTGATGGGATTCATTGCACGCACGTATGTGGACCTTGTCACTCGCCATCTAAACCCATGTGGATTTGGTGTATGTTTAGGTTTTCTAGACAGGGTGCATCACAGTGAGGTTGGTGGTGCAGATACTCTGACCCTCATCTTAAACAGAATGAGCTGTGGAGGTGCAACAGTTAATTTAGGGGTTCCCCACAAACTAGAAACTATATTTGCTGGCTACCGTTTGTATGCGTTGGTGAATGCTTGTGATGGTACAGAATCTGTGTAGGTTCCTTCTAGCATGTGTGGAGTTGTTCTTCAGTTGAGCCTCAGGTAGCATATTAGTAGGGTAGATTCAGCTTTTCCTGTGACATGGGATTAACTACTTTGTATAACTCTCTTTAGGGTGCTCTAATCCTTTGAATTCTTAACAGTATTCTACTCCATGACTCGGGTTTCCATGTTTTCTTCTGTTTGTGTTTCCTCTGTTTTGCAGAGACCATGTTATTCTTTGTCTGATAAAGGTCTCCCTTTCATAGCTTTGTATATATTCTTAATCTTCCAGATACCCCTACCTTCCCTATTATTCCTCTGTTATGGACCAAGCACTGAAGTCTTTGTGTTCAGTTGTGCAATTGGTTATTCAATAATGTCATGATATCTGGGTGGTGAATAGTGGGGAGCAGGTTGGGGTCAGTTTGGTGTGGTGTTATGTTGGATTCTGTGTTCAGGAGTTTTTCAGATTGGAAGGGGCTGTGCCAGATGCTGAGGAGAAACCTATTTAGTGGGTTGTGTTATGTTTCCAAGCAGTGTTGTGCTGCTAAGATAGTTGTGGTTAAGTTGTGGAGCCAACCACAGCACCGAGACCGCCCTCATCGCAGCCACGGACGACATCAGATCCCTGACCGACAAAGGAGAAACCGTGGCCCTCATACTCCTGGACCTCTCTGCAGCATTTGACACGGTCTGCCACGGTACCCTGATACGTCGCCTCAGCAACGCTGGCATCAGAGGCAAGGCCCTGGAATGGATCACCTCCTTCCTCTCCGGAAGAACCCAGAGAGTCCGCTTCCCCCCCCTTCAGATCCACAGCTACGGAGATCATCTGCGGCGTCCCCCAGGGATCCTCCCTCAGCCCCACCCTCTTCAACATCTACATGACCCCCCTGACGAACATCGCACGCAAACACGGACTCAACCTCATATCCTACGCAGACGACACCCAGCTCATCCTATCCCTCACCAACAACCCCGCCTCAGCAAGAACCAGACTACACGAAGGCATGAAGGAAGTAGCGAACTGGATGACAGAGAAGACGGAGGTCCTCATCCTCGGCCCTACACCAACCGCCTGGGATGACTCCTGGTGGCCTCCCGCCCTAGGCAGCACTCCCCAACCCACCGACCACGCACGCAACCTCGGTTTCATCCTGGACTCTTCCCTCTCCATGACCAGACAGGTCAACTCGGTGACCTCAGCATGCTTCAACACCCTCCGCATGCTCCGCAAGATCTTCCGCTGGATCCCCACCGACACCAGGAAGACCGTCACCCACGCCCTCGTCACCAGTCGCTTGGACTATGGGAACGCTCTGTACGCCGGCATCACCATCAAGCTACAGAGGAAACTTCAACGAATCCAGAACGCCGCCGCACAACTTATCCTGAACATACCCCGCCACCACCACATCTCCGGACACCTGAAGAAACTCCACTGGCTCCCAGTCAACAAGAGGATCACCTTCAGACTCCTCACCCACGCACACAAAGCCCTGCACAACCTCGGACCAAAACTCATCAACCACTGCATCTCCTTCTACACTCCTCCTCTCACCCTACGCTCAACCGGACAAGCCCTGGCAGCCGTACCTCGCATTCGCAAAGCCAGCGCCGGAGGCAGGTCTTTCTCTTACCTAGCAGCAAAGACCTGGAACTCTCTCCCCAGTCACCTTCGTGCCATACAAGACCACCTCCCCTTCAGAAGGCAGCTCAAGACCTGGCTCTTCGAGCACTGACCCCCCCCCCCCAGCGCCTTGAGACCCTTACGGGTGAGTAGCGCGCTTTATAAATGCGACTGATTGATTGATAGTTTCATGAGAGCGTGGTTCATTTATGCTAGTCTTTACAATATGTTTTCAAAAGTGTTTACTGGTGTGGTGTGTGACAGTTCTGTTATATTGCTTGACAAACATGGCTTTAGTGCTTTGTTTTGCTCATGCAGGAGGTAGAGTTCTGTCTAGCGTGTGCTGCTAAAACATTTAAAGTTGTCTTTATAACGATGTTGGAAGATACTGAGTGGAGAGTGCTGTTGGATATCCGATGTAACATAGCTATACTGATTTGGAGGACGTGTTTGGTTTCTAGTTTGAGTGATACTCCTCAGTAGTCAGTACTCTGGTGGAGAGGGACGCAAAGTGGGGACAGATGGGTGTGTACGCGAACCGCTTACTAGGAATTAGTTGAGCTTTGTTTGACAATATTTAATTCATCTTTTTGTGTCTGGAGAGAAAACTCATTAACAAACAGTAAACATTGGCGTGGCTCAAAACACGGGAAAACCTTTTTTTTTTTTTTTAAATAACAAACTTTGAGGTGGCGATGCTTTAACTGACGGTCAGCTTGCTGTGAGCAGCGACACATTCAGAACCAGCCCCTTCTGGAATGCATTGCTTAGGTCAGTGGCTGCAGGCATTTTAAGGGCCGCCTTTATTCCAAAGGTCAAAGTTGCAAATACATTTTTGGGAAATTTGAAACATAAGCTAACAGGAATGCATTTCCCTCCTTTTTACAGCTAACTTGGTGTTACATCAGACAGTGGAGCGCATTCATGTCGGAAAGAAATATGGTGACATCCCCCGTGGCATATTTGTTGTAAGAGGAGAAAACGTGGTTCTTCTAGGAGAAATAGTAAGTAAACAAGCAGCTTTTCTGTTTCACCATTGCTTTTACCCCTCCCTGGTTTTTCGTACTCTGAGATTTAAAAAAAAGCCACCGCCTGTATTTCAATTTTTATTCCCTAAAACAGACGAAAAGAAATGCGGGACTTGTGCGCGCAAGAGAGACCTGATGCTCCAAACAATTGCGAGTATAGCGTTGTCGATGTTTAGGGGTTGCACAAGCATTTCTGTAAGGTTCATTTTCTAAAATGATTACCCATGAAACATCCAGGCACATTCTTGCCCCTGGGCCACAAGAGTCCTGGCCGTTGAAAAACTGTCCTTAACATACTTAAGTTGGTTACATTTTTTTTTTTTTTTTTTTTTTTTTTTTTAAGCTTATCATTGGTATTTCTGAAAGAAAGCCTGCTGCTGCTCACTGACTTTAACTAAGCGATTTTCCCCATTGACACTCTGTACCAGAGTCATCCAGATCAAGGGGCATACATTTTATGGCGCCCCCTTTACACATTGTGACAATTCAAGTCACATTTTAGCACGTGCACAACCTGTTTAAATTCTAAAGCCCTAGCAAATAATATGCGTTTGACTCTGCATACTTATGCTGCGTATAGGAAATCATTTTCTCAGTCTTTTTTTTTCTCTTATTAAATCTTTCATGTTCAGTTTTTGAAGTCTTGCAGTTTGAAGCGGTCTATAGTCAGCCTCTTATGGATCATACTACAAATGTACATTGGGCTTAGGGCCTGCCCGCTGCGTACCAGTGGTTGGCTGTATTATCACTTAGTTTCTTCCTTCTTTTTAGATTTCTTACCTTTCTCTGTTTGTGTTTATCCCCTCCCTGGAGCTGAACTTCTTTACTATCCTAGCATAGCAATTGTTATATATAGAAGCACTCGGGTGATAACCTCCTCAAAACTATAAGAGATCAGTGACATACAGAGAGCTCCTATCATTGTGTTTCTGGAAAGATGAATGCCCAAGAACATTGACTGAGGCAGAGGGTCTTGTGTTTTAGGCGCTATATCGGGATAGACATTTAGGAGAGCATAAATGTCATTTGAGCACAGCTCGTGTACAAGTCAAGTGGTTTTCATCATCCCCTCACACAGCAGTTGTATCACCTGGTAGTCATTTGTGGTGCTCCCAACAGTAGCAAGAAGAGGTTTCTTTCTTTGATGCCAACCATAGGTGCAGTATGGATCTCTTTAATAGACTGAATGCTTTCTGCATAGAAAATCATTAGCCGGTTCTGAAATGAAAGCTTTTCTCGTAGGGAGAATGCATATAAGGAAATGTGAACGCAAATAAACATATTTTTAAGCTCTGATCAACTTCCCGCCTATGAGACAATTGGAACATGAAGACTTTAATATGAAGGTATCCCTCTTGCAGGAGAAATGTATAGACATTAAGAACAGGTCAAAGAGTGAATATGTTAGTTTTAAAAACCTAAAAGTAGTCACTGTGGTCAAAGAACATAAGCTCTTCTCAACAAATTCCTGAAACGTCAGAGAGCTCAGGGAGTAGGCTGGGAGAGGAAAGCAGACCCTCCCCCTCCATTAGGACATCATACTTATATAACTTCATACTTAAATAAAGAGCCTATTATGAATGATCCCCCATCACATGGATCTAACTGCTTTGCAGAAAACCACGAGAAATGTATTGGAATCTTTTGCAAACTCCCCCTCTAAGAAGCAGCCACTGAGACATGGATATTGTAACTAGGTAATATATTGAGTTTAGGATGTTAACTGCCATACTCCAGGTGTCGTGGTTTCCAGACCTTACTAATCACACAATCTCATTTTAGGTTATGTTTCTCTTTGTTACTAACCCCTGGGGTTATTCTCAAGGAATAGGATAAGCTGCAAGAAAGGCATTTTGTCTTTCAGGCATCTGAAACTTCAACTATAAAAAATGTGACACTCCGAATCTAAAACTCATGTTCTTATGGAATTGCTACCTACTAGATCATTCTGTAGATACTAGTAGAGATTTTAATTTCCAACCTTTTGATTTATTGCAGTAGAAAATTAAGAGATATATTCAGATTGTCCAAATAAAAGAAGTAATACAAATGTAATTTGTAACTTTTGTGCTTAGTTGGCTGCATAGTTCTGTTAACCAGTTAAATTGTTAGTAAGGAGCAGACTCAAATTGGTATCCGAGCTACCATTGTTATCTTGGTGAACAGCAATGGTCTGGAACATTCTGGAACTTTGAACAGCCAGAAGTTTAGCACACAGTATGTTAATATATCAGACCGTTGTATGGCATTAAAATAAGAAAAGTTCAAACTCATTTTTCATCCGTCCACTCTTGTGTTCGTTTGGCAGTTCCTCAGAGCATATTGTTAAGCATAATTCTTGTAATATTTTATATGATGCTTACTTATTGCTACGTGACCTGAATCTCTTGCCTTCATGCATAGCTTGCTACACTGACTGGTCTGTGGGTAAATGGGTGTTGTCTTTGTTTTGCAGTTTAGATCCTGTGTGTTTGTGTTGTGCGCACTGACCACTAAGGTACAATTATTGTGTCCTGAAAAACGGTTCATAGATCTCTGATGGATGAAGTATGAGAAAACACCACAGGTTACCATTGTCAATATTATGGCAGCTCTGAACTGCTGTGTCCCTTTTTTGGTATTTCTGTTTCTTACTGACTAATCTGGTTACTGCACTGGGATGTCCATTCTGCGATGTTAAGGTTAATGTTTATGGTCCCGAGGAGGCATATGCTGTAGGGGGGCATGGTGTGGTGATCTACTGTGACTTTGTTACAGTTATCCCAATTATGATTGCCCTTGTGTGATGTAGAGAATTCTTCATAATATGTAGGTAGTTAGTATCTGCAATTGTGAACTAAATTAGTGTCCCAGTTAGCCAGCAGTATGTGAAAGACCTATTTAGTTATTTCATGTCTGCCAAATTGGTGTGACTGGTTTATTGCTGTGGGCTGATATAGTACTGCCTGATGGACATGACCTGTGGGGGTTCTTTCTTACATGAGTGTAAGAGGGTCAAGTGGTATACAAGAGTTATTATGCAGCCTGTTTGAACTGCAGTTGGCTGCCCAACTGCGGAGTGTTATGCTGTTAGTGATGGGCTAAAGGGTCCTATATGAATTTACTTTTCTATATAATACCCAGTTAGACGCAGGTAAGTACTTCATAACTTACCTGGACATAGAATGTTGTGTGCTGGTTGGCTTGCTCCATATCTGTGGACTGTAGATAGTACTCTAGGAGTTTTTTTCATGTTATATCCCAGTAATATGGGATGATGTAGTTATCTTGGAAAAAGCAAGGATTTCCCCACTCACCTGAAGTGTGAATACTCTAGAATTCTTTCAGTATTGGCGGGTAGTGAGTTCCTGAGCTTGGTAGCTTGTACTGAGGAAGCAGTGCCCCCTATGGATTTCTTAAAGTAAGCTTATGTGTTGATCCATGGTGCAGGCTGCAGAGCAATGTCTTATTTTGTTTGTATTGTGTGATTTTTAACTTGTAGGTATTTTGGTCTTTTTGCTGGGAGCATTTTTTTTTGACAATACAGAATGCCTTGAAAACTCCTCGCCTAGCTACAAGTAGCTAGTGAAGTGATTGCATGACTAGAGTCATGTGTTCACTTAAAAATGGAGGTAGATGAGAAGTCTTATGGCAGTGTTTTGGATTAGTTGTATTTTGCATACGATGAAGCCTTGCTGGCCAAGATATTGGCAGTTAGCTTAGTCAAACTTGGAAATAATCAATGTGGGGATAGTTTGTAGCATTTGTTGGTTTCCACTGTAGGGGAAGAAGTATCACAGTGTTTACATTGTGTACCACCTGCTGTTTGTGACCTTGTGACTTGCTATTAAGGATAGATCTGAATTCATGGTTGCCACTAGGTTTCCTACCTCTGAGTCACTAGAAGGGCTTCAGGTTCCTTAGTCCACATGGTGGTAGGCCGGTGTTCCTACCATTGTCAACAGGTAACATGATCTCTTGGTTGTTGAGTTTTTGGTGGTTACTAATCATCCATGCATTTATGGCACAGAGCAGTCCAGTTTTGATTGCTAATGGTCTCCTGGACCATCCATTTTAGAATGATTTGCATATCATCTGTAATGTTACACTTGAGGTTGTATGAAATAATCCCACTTGGAAAAGGGGTTCGGTAGATGATAAATAACAGAAGAAAAATTATGCACCCCACATTGTTGGGTATAAAAGGCTGATGTGAAAAGTGGCACGTATCCCAAGCTTCGTCTGTCTTTGGATTAAGTGCAATAAATTTTAGATAATTTTCATGTATTCAGGATCCATGGATTTTTATTGGTCTTGTGTGGTGGTGGACAGTGTTGGATGCTGCCGATACATCCAGAAGCAACAAAGCAGCCACTCCGTTCTTGCCTACAGAGAGTTTTAGGTCACCCAAATATGAGGGTAGATCCTGCCTCTGCGTGGTCTATATCCAGATTGTTGATATGACTTAAATTAATTTTCCTCTGTAAACTTGGAAAGTTAAGTAAAACCTCTTTATAACTAGGTAGGAATGGGCCATTCGATATTCGTATATAGTTTGCTGGGTCAAGGTTTTTCTTTTTGAAGAGTTGTCTAATGTATGAGGTTTTCCAACTTGTTTGGGAAAGGGCCTACTTCCAGGGAGTTGTTGAGTAAGCTTTTAGCTACAATCCCTGTGCTGGTTCTGTAAATGATATCTTAAAAAATTTTCAGAGGTGGAAAGGTGTTCTTGAAGGTATACTTGCAATGATTTTTATCTTTTTCATCTCTTCATTTTCTCCACTTGTGTTGCAGTTTGTTGAGTAGTGTTTTAATTCTTTTTATGTAGTCATTTATCCATGTGGTTGTTTTTTGTTGTTCACCTTGGATGTAGTGAGGAAGAGGTATAAGTATCCTTTAGGAATACATTATCTGTTGCTCCAATACTTAACCCCATGTGAGATGGGTGGGCTGCATTGTTGTGTAGCCATTTTAGTTATAGCTCCATGCACGTTATTTTTACACAGTAGGCCACTGTGCACTTTAACCTAGATATATTTTATTTGGCTTTGCATTGTTATTTTTACAGTAACCATTTTTACGGTCTTGTTTTATTTTCATCTAACTGTTTTTACCTAGCCCAGCACTGTTCTCTCAAACAAGACATTCTTGATCACTCTGTGCTTCATTCAAGGCTACAGTTTGGTACATTGCTGATGAACGTGGTAGAAGTTTAGTCTCCAACATTCGTAGAAAATACGCATCCTTACCTAGGGACATTTTCTCAGAACATCAGCTGTTATTATAAAAACACTTCCTAGTCCTGTTACACGTTAAGAGGGAGATTCCAGCCAGGGAACCACGACTGTATGCTGATTGCTGAATGCTTCGCTACAGATGCTAACGCAGACTACAGGCCTTTGCTCAGGTATGAGGGTTGTTGTCTTCCCAGGGGAACCTGAAAGGCAGAATTAGAGCTTAACATTATGTGCTCAGATTGTGACTTAGATAGGAAAATATCCATCGATCATAGTGACAATATGATATAGTTATTTTTATGTTTCACTCTTCTTGTCACCATTTTAATACTGTCATGTTGTGTCATCCTGGTTATTGCAGCTCACGCTTTGCTATCTAAAATGCAGTTGTTTTATTAAACCCTTTATTAAAACATATATTGCCTCTGTTTGTCGTTTATATATGAGACTGAAGTGTAAATGAGAGAACCGGATGTGACCTGAGTGTCCACGACTTCCCTTAGAAGCCTTGTATGTCATGCGCTCGGCTGCCCAATCATCACTATCCCCTGGTAGAGATGAGGCACTGCTAGTTGGACGGAGCAAAACCCGGATTTAGAGCGACAGGTGTCACCCGCAGTGGGTTAGACTCAGTCTCCCACACCGTGGACGATCCTGCTGCTCAAAATCCAGTAGTCTCATTAGAATAATGAGAGCCTACGCGACAGCATAAAAACTGACTTAAACTGCAAACTACTTTTAAGTGTCAGCATTAGTCCTATTTTAGATTTACACAGTGCATGTAGACAGAAAGGTGTATTTTTTTGAGAGTGTAGGCGCATGGGGACTCACTGAAACAAAGCCGTGTTCTGGTCTGTCAGTAAGTAGCCAGGGTCATCTTCATATCACACTCAAAATAGATTTTTTGTGATTGTGTCTTGCCTGGAAGAATAGGACAAAATCTAAAGCCTACTCATTGTATAAATCTTGAAGGTTGCTGACTTAACTTTAAAGAGGTCTGTTCGGCTTAACTACCCTGGCACCTGATTTTGTGAAAACATTTGTGATCTGGTTTACTTTATAAAAGCCAGCAAAGTGCCTCTTCAAATCCAGTTTAGAAAGATGTGCTTCATGTCCAGCTACCATTAGGAATACTAAACATGTTTGAGGGTACTGACTTTCTCTTTCAGGATGTCCTCATCAATAGTCATAAGCACTGAATAGTTCTGCCCATGTGCGGAGACCTGAAGCACTTCCTAAAATTTGCGTATGTTTGTGCGCACACACACACAGCCTATAGAGAGGCTAAAAATGTCCAGATTACATTGGGTTTTTCATTTTATAAAGCTACCCAATCACAGAAAATTGTGTAAATAATAAACTATAAAACATCCTTTACAAACCTTTATTTAAAAGGAAAAGTAAAGGAATTAGACATTGTTAGCCAATAGACTTCCATTCAAAGAATAACAGAGAAAACTGGCACTGAGCCTTTAAGAACCTCACAGCACCGCCTTTATCATATCATGTGTTAGGTCAGTTAATTTTTCTATCTCCTACTGTTAGGACCCTGGAGCACTATGCTCTGCATTTCTCAACAATTTAGTCAGAAAAATCCAGTGCAAACCTTTTTCAAACCATTTCAGAATTTAACATTTGATTTTTCACAGCACCTAGAGTACAGAGAACCCTTTGTCTGACACAAAGGACTTAATTTTTCTGTTGAGAATGCCTTCACTCTTTATGAAGTGCCCTTCCTCTGGGAAGAAGGCGACTCAGACCTACCCACATTGAATCTGTATTGTTTGTGTGCCAGAGTCCCATGGTCTTGAGACCTTTGTTCACTGCCAGAAGTTATCGAGGTATACTCTCAAGGACAGGGAGATAATCAGGTTTCATGGCCTCAAAGAGGAACAGCTGGATCCTCAGGAGGCCTTGGGGAACGTCTGTCTTCCACCAAAGCGCCCTTCTCTTGTTTCAAGGATCCCCACAGAGGACGATCTTGTGAGAAACATCAAAAAAATAGACGTTCCCTGTCGAAGCACACACTCGACGTTGAGGCTCACATCGCTGTTGAAGTCATCATTGACTGCTAGGAAACAACATTCATCAACTTCTAATTCGCATTGATCGACTTTGAGGTTGATATTTATCTGTATATGTGTATATATATATATGTGTGTGTGTTTGTGTGTGTATGTATGTATATATATATATATATATATATGTATATATTTATATGTGTTCGATGGCATGTGTAGCTGCAGATACACATGCTGTGCATTATCCTGCAATCTAGTGTTGGGCTTGGAGTGTTACAAGTTGTTTTTCTTCGAAGACGCCTTTTCGAGTCACGGGACCGAGTGACTCCTCCCTTTCGGCTCCATTGCGCATGGGCGTCGACTCCATCTTAGATTGTTTTCTTTCCGCCATCGGGTTCGGACGTGTTCCTCTTCGCTCCATAATTCAAATCGGGGAAACGTAGAAAATCAACGAAATTCGTCGGTATTGTTTGCGTTCGCGACCGGTTTAGTGTCATCACATCGGCACCGACAACAAGACCGCTTCGGCGGCCCTTCGGGGCTTCCGCACTTAATCAAGGCCTGGTCGGCCCGACCACACCCGTCAACAAAGAACTAATGGACCGGACCCCTTTCCATTTCTGTCCGAAGTGCCATGCCAGGTATCCTTACACAACCAGCATCGGGTCTGTAACCTGTGTTTATCGCCCGAACACAGAGAGGATACTTGTGAGGCCTGCAGAGCATTTCGATCCAAGAAGACCTTAAGAGATCGCGCAAGACGGTTACAGATGGCGTCGAAACAGTCACAACATCTCGACGCCGAGGAAGAAGAGATGCGGATATCCATCCAGGGTTCGGACTCGGATGAATCCGACGGGGATCGACCACCAACGGCGGCACAAAAAGTGAGTACACCTGCCCCGTCCCGCACCCAAGGTCAGTTCAAGAAACAAAAGGCCTCGGGGATGCCACTGCCAGGAGACCATGGCTCAACCCACAGAATAGACGGCGACCAAGTAACATCGGCACGGAAAAAGGCCAAATTAGTGCCGAAGACTTCAGACTCCTGTCGAGAAACCGGCACCGAAAAGAGTCTGCATCGAATAATCGAGTTGAGTAAACCTCGAAAAAACCACTCGGAGCCGAAACAGCCAATCTACTTCGGGGTTTCGATACCGAAAGAAACGGCTTTGGAGCCGAAAAAGACATCCTACATGGAAGAGCAGGGGCTCTCTCTACAGCTCAAAGAAAAGCACAGATTTGAGCAGGAACTGGATTTTGAAGAGTATGATCAAACTCAGCAAAGGCTAAAAATCCAGAAACACACAGGGGAAGATACAAACCATCCCTCCGCTCAAGTCCAAAAGAAAACTGACTTTTCACGAGACTGAGCTGCAACCAAAAGCCAAAGTGGTTAGAGAAAGGTCACCACCCCCACAATTCTCACCACAAACGTCCCCACTTCAATCACCACAGTTGTCACCAGTGGGTACACCAATGGCACAGTCACCCACACATACTGGGATGACTCGAGACGATGCGGACCCCTGGGATCTATACGACCCACCAGTTTCGGACAATTGTCCAGAGTGTTATCCGACAAAACCTTCGCCGCCAGAGGACAGTACGTCCTACATGCAGGTACTGGCCAGAGCAGCAACATTTCACAATGTAACAATGCACTCAGAACCAGTGGAAGATGACTTCCTGTTTAACACTGGCATCCACGCATGCATCGTATCAAAGCCTGCCAATGTTACCGGGCATGCTTAAACATGCACAACAGGTTTTTCTAAGAACCAGTGAAAGGGAGAGCAATCACGCCAAGGGTCGAGAAGAAATATAAACCGCCCCGTCAGACCCTGTGTTTATTACAGAACAGCTCCCTCCGGACTCAGTGGTTGTGGGGGCTGCAAGAAAACGGGCTAATTCAGTCATCAGGGGATGCGCCACACCCTGATAAGGAAAGTCGTAAATTCGACGCAGCAGTGAAAATAGTGGCATCGCAAGCAGCCAGTCAGTGGCGAATTGCCAACTCACAAGCCCTCCTTGCCCGCTAAGACCGAGCACACTGGGACGAGATGCAAGACATCATCCAGCACCTCCCCAAAGTGCATCAAAAACGTGCCATATCGAACAACCAGATCCGCTCTGCAATAGACTCTGCTGATACAGCGGCACGAACTGTAAATACAGCAGTAACAATTAGAAGGCATGCATGGCTGCAAAGTTCTGGGTTTAAACCAGAGATACAGCAAGCGGTATTGAATATGCCGTTTAATCAACATCAATTATTCGTGCCGGAAGTGGATACCGCAATAGAAAAAATGAAAAAGGAGAGGGACACGGCCAAAGGCATGGGCACACCCTACTCCTCTCAATACAGGGGAACATTTAGGAAATCACAATTTATGGGAGGGTTTAGACAGCAACCCTCAGAACCATCCACCTCCCAAACAAAACCCACTTACCAATCTCAGTACCAGAGAGGGGGGTGGTTTCGTGGTTCCTACAGAGGACAGTTCCCAAGAGGAAGAGGGAAATTCCAGCCTGCCAAGCAGACCCCTAGTAGCAAGCAGTGACTCCAATGTCACACTTCCCCAACACATATCACCAGTGGGGGGGAAATTAACAAAATACCACCACAATTGGACACATTACCACAGACACGTGGGTTCTGTCAATTATCCAGCATGGTTACTGCATAGAGTTCACAAGATTCCCTCCAGATGTTCCCCCAAGAACGCACAGAATGTCAATACAACACTTAGACCTATTACAAATAGAGGTCCAAGCACTACTAGCAAAAGAAGCCATAGAACTGGTACCTTATCACCAGAGAGGAACAGGGGTTTACTCCGTGTATTTCCTCATCCCAAAGAAAGACAAAACGTTAAGGCCCATTTTAGATCTCAGAACACTGAATCTCTTCATCAAATCAGATCATTTCTACATGGTAACACTACAGGATGTAGTCCCTTTACTAAAACAAGGGGAATACATGACAACACTGGATCTAAAGGATGCGTATTTTCACATACCCATCCATCCATCTCACAGGAAATACCTCAGGTTTGTAATACAAGGCAAACATTACCAATTCAAAGTGTTGCCATTCGGAATAACAACGTCCCCCAGGGTATTTACAAAATGCCTAGCTGTAGTAGCAGCTCATATAAGGAGAAATCACATGCACGTATTCCCGTACCAAGACGATTGGCTAATAAAAGCCAACACTCAACAACCATGTCAAATTCACACGCAATATGTAATAGATACACTGCACAAACTAGGGTTTTCTATAAATTACCAAAAATCACATTTACAACCATCCCAAATACAACAATACTTGGGAGCAACACTCAACACACAAAGAGCAATTGCCACTCCAAGTCCACAAAGAGTCCAGTCGTTTCAAAATATAAAATTAAGCATGCAATCAAACCAACAATACACAGTCAGGTTTGTGATGAAACTACTAGGCATGATGTCCTCATGCATAGCTATTGTCCCAAACGCAAGACTACACATGCGGCCCTTACAACAGTGCCTAGCAAAACAATGGACGCAGGCACAGGGTCAACTCCAAGATCTAGTGTTGATAGACCGCCAAACACACTCTTCGCTTTAATGGTGGAACCCTGTAAATTTAAACAAAGGGCGGCCTTTTCAAGACCTAGTACCTCACGCCATTATCACAACAGATGCCTCCATGATTGGGTGGGGAGCACACCTCAACAATCACAGCATACAAGGTCAATGGGACAGTCAACAAAAACAACTTCACATAAATCATTTAGAACTGCTAGCAGTCTTTCTAGCACTAAAAGCCATTCAGCCCCTTCTAGCCCACAAACCTATTCTTGTCAAGACAGACAATATGACAACAATGTATTATTTAAACAAACGGGGGGGACGTACTCGTCACAATTATGTATCCTAGCACAAAAAATTTGGCATTGGGCAATTCACAACAACATTCGCCTGATAGCACAATATATACCAGGCATTCACAATCAGTTAGCGGACAATCTCAGTCGAGATCACCAACAGTCTCACAAATGGGAAATACATCCCCAAATTCTAAAAGATCACTTCTACCGCTGGGGGACACCAAACATAGATCTGTTTGCAACAAAAGAAAACGCAAAATACCAAAACCTTCCATCCAGATACCCACACCCTCAGTCCAAGGGCAATGCTCTATGGATCAGCTGGTCAGGGATATTTGCTTACGCTTTTCCCCCTCTCCCGCTCATTCCTTTTCTGTTCAACAAACTGAGTCAAAATAAACTCAAACTAATACTCATAGCACCAACGTGTGCTCGCCAACCGTGGTACACCACACTGTTGGACTTCTCTGTAGTACCGCACATCAAACTAACAAACAGACCAGATTTGTTAACACAACACAAACAACAGATCAGGCATCCAAATCCAGCATCGCTCAACCTATCAATCTGGCTCCTGAAATCTTAGAATTCGGATATCTAAACCTCTCAAAAGAGTGTATGGAGGTCATTAAACAAGCAAGAAAACCCACAACAAGGCATTGTTATGCTAATAAATGGAAAAGGTTTGTTTTCTACTGCCAGGCTAATCAAATTACGCCGCTAAACGCCTCCATACAAAACATTGTAAGTTATTTACTACACTTACAAAAAGCAAATCTTGTTTTTCTTCCATTAAGATCCATCTCACTGCAATATCTGCTTATTTGCAGATTACTCATACAAAATCGCTTTTTAGAATCCCAGTTATCAAAGCCTTTATGGAGGGACTAAAAAGAATCATACCCCCAAGGACACCACCAGTACCTTTGTGGAATCTTAATATTGTACTAACACAACTCATGGGTCCAGCATTTGAACCCATGCATTCTTGTCAAATCCAATTCTTGACTTGGAAAGTAGCCTTTCTAATAGCCATCACTTCTCTACGAAGAGTTAGCGAAATACAGGCATTTACTATCCAAGAACCCTTTATACAGATACATAAAGTGGTTCTCCGTACAAATCCACAATTTTTACCAAAAGTCATATCACCGTTTCATCTAAACCAAACTGTGGAACACCCGGTCTTCTTTCCACAACCAGAATCAGTAGCAGAAAGGGCATTGCATACATTAGACATTAAAAGAGCGCTAATGTATTACATTGACAGAACAAAACAATTTCGAAAAACAAAACAATTGTTTGTAGCTTTCCAAAAACCTCATGCAGGTAACCCTATATCCAAACAAGGCATTGCCAGATGGATAGTCAAATGTATTCAGACCTGTTACCTTAAAGCTAAAAGAGAATTACCCATTACTCCAAGGGCACATTCCACTAGGAAAAAAGGCGCCACAATGGCTTTTCTTGGTAATATACCAATGACAGAGATTTGTAAGGCAGCCACCTGGTCTACGCCCCATACATTCACTAAGAAATACTGTGTAGATGTGTTAGCAACACAACAAGCCACAGTAGGACAGGCTGTACTGAGAACATTATTTCAGACAACTTCAACTCCTACAGGCTGACCACCGCTTTTGGGGAGATTACTGCTTTGTAGTCTATGCACAGCATGTGTATCTGCAGCTACACATGCCATCAAACGGAAAATGTCACTTACCCAGTGTACATCTGTTCGTGGCATGTTGCGCTGCAGATTCACATGCGCCCTCCCACCTCCCCGGGAGCCTGTAGCCGTTTTAGTTGCATGTAAATTGTGAATATGTAAATAAATATTCCTTTAATACACACTATGTACATACATTTCTACTCCATTGCATGGGCACCTCTAGTATCCTTACTTTACCAACTCCTCGCTCACACTTTGCAGGGAAAACGATCTAAGATGGAGTCGACGCCCATGTGCAATGGAGCCGAAAGGGAGAAGTCACTCGGTCCTGTGACTCGAAAAGACTTCTTCGAAGAAAAAAAACTTGTAACACTCCGAGCCCAACACTAGATGGCAGGATAATGCACAGCATGTGAATCTGCAGCGCAACATGCCACGAACAGATGTACACTGGGTAAGTGACATTTTCCATATATATTTATATCTATATCTATATATCTGTATGTATAAAATATTTTAACAAGTGGTCCGGGGTCCCTGCATGTGGGTGGAACTGTTCAGTGCTTATGACTTTGAGGATTCTCCTGAAAGGGAAGTAGGATTACAGGCAAGCAACTTTTCCTTACTTATGACCAAGTTGTCAGTTGAAAGGTATCTGAGGTTTACATTTCTACTGTGCCAGTACCTATAATCAAGTTTACAGGAATTGTGATTGCGCAGTTCCAGCATTTTTTTGCATGCTTATAGATTTGCCATATAATGTATCATCTGCAATATTTGCAGATTTTAGCAAAAAGAAAGTTTAAAGAGCAAACTGTTCAAAAGTTACTAAACGCAGCAAAATGTATGCTGTGCAGTTGAAGATACCTTGCAAAGCGTGACTGGTTTCCTTGCTGTGACTTATTTCTATATTTGGATGTTACACTGGTACTAATGAGATGCAACCAGTGTCCAGGCAGTGTTAACAAGTGTAAAAATTACAATATAATCAAGTATTACTATCCTCAAATGTGCCACAATATGCTGCATAATTCACCTTTTCTGGCACGCAAAAGTTACTCAACCCTGCCTCGTAAAGTCCAGTAGGCCTGCCTATAATAGTCTACTGTTGCTTGGATGAAAGTCCACTGCATGGCTCTGGAAAGCTGTGCGACCAGAGACTTTTTCCTGGCTAGCCTGTGATATTCCTTAAGTGAGTCCTTAAGTGTGAGTTTGACAATCCTGTGCGCCCAATAAAAATTCTCCCTTTAAAAAGGACTTGAGACATCTCAGCTGTGCTGTGATGTCACCCAAATTGTACCTCCCTTTCAGGTAGTAGTTACTGTCCTTTCTACCCAGGTCATGGCAGGCACTAGGTAATCGGAACATTAAACATTATCCAGTGATGCAAGCCCTTTTACCTCTACCTCTAAGGCAGGATTGCTTACATACTTACTTCCTGCAAAGTTTGGTGCAGTCTCCCGTAAATAGGGTCTTCTGGGATCCATATTGTCTAGGGCAGTGGTTCCCAACCTGTGGTCCAAGGACCACTAGGAGTCCGCAAAGCCACCTCAGAGGGTCCACGACTGCTTAGAAAATCAATATTAACAGATTAATAAAGTGTACATAAATCAAGTGGCTAAAAGTACAATTGAACATTTTTAAAACGTGTTGTAAATGTTAACTTTTTTTTGCCTCCAATTTCAAACACCTTAATTGGTATCCTCAGACTGAGTCGTGGGAGCAGTGCAGGTGCATCAAACAGAATACAGTATGAATGATGTGTGGCTTCAATTGAATTTAGAAAAGCTCCAACTTCCTATTTAAATTAAAATGCTTGTTTTCTATTTATATTTGTTTGCAAATTAGGTAACCTGTGCTATCGTTTGTGTATTTGTTTGATGAATGCTTGTTTGTGTATTTTTTGTGGTTCAAATAATCAGCAATGTCTAATGACTCAATGAGGGGTCCATGGATTTCAATAATGGCTCAGTAGGGGTCCCTCCAGTAAAGATAAAGTGAGGGTCCACAGAACTCACAAAGTAGAGACCCACTGGTTTAGGGCTTACACTCAAGTTGTCTTTGCTGTGTGGTTGCCATGTGAGCTTAGTGGGTGCTGATAAACTAGTGGTCCAGTTTTCCTCTTTTAAAATGACACTACCCTCTCTTGGACAACAGTTCTCTGTTTTGTTTTATTTTTTATAAGGTAAATCAGCTTTATAAAAATCAAAATACATATGCGTCACATAATAACAATACAAAATATCTGTCACAATAATGATATAATTTTGAAAGGAATTGTAAAAGATGTTTAACATTTCTAAAAGTATAAAATGTGGGAGAAACAATAAATACGGAACAAGACCAGTTTTGAGGAGAAAGATACATTGAAAGTAATATTCAATAAAGCATAAAGTTATGCTAAATTTAAATTCACTCAAGAACAGAGAAAATAAAGATTTCACGGTGGCTTAAAATTCTCAGATAATGTACAATTAGTAGAATTACAAGCAACAGCATTAAGATAATCAGTTAAAGGTAACCAATACAGATCTCTATTTATGGAGGGGCAGCATAAAGAGGTAAAAGCAATATCTAGTCTCTGGTAGTGGCAAGCATTATTCCACCAAGCCTTATAGGAAATGTTGGATGAATTTTTCCAATTAAGAGTAATTTGCTGAAAGGCTAAAGCTAACATAAGATCCAACAGCTTTAACTTTAAATTATCATCATCTGAAACAATGTCAGCAGAGAGACTACCTAGAAAAAGCACTGTGGGAGATAATTGGGATCGCAAATAAAAATGGAGGTAAGCTGACGCCAAACTTTTCTCCAAAGAGAGACAGGGGGGTGGGGGGGGGGGGGGGGAGTTCAAAAAGGATATGCATAAGATCTCCCTTTGGGATATCGCAGGACCAGCAGTTTGAAGTGGAGGATACAGAAAATTTTGCTATATTAGAAGTGGTAAAGAAAAGTGACTGTGTGGTAGAAGCTGATCTAGATATTTTATAAGATTGATATCACACCTTATTCCAAAGGAAAACAGTCCAGGTACATCCCAAACCCAATTCCCATTGAAACTCAATTTTAGATATAGGACGTGTCAAAACAGGAGAATGGAAAAGTTTATAAATATTTGACGCTTTAGGATACGAGGTAAGAAAGGAGGACAAAGAAAAGGGTAATTCCGCAGAAGGGGAAGGCAAGAAAAAAAGTGCATCAAGAATAATAGAAGAAGATATTTAGGCATACATGAATTGGGACAATGAAATAGAAGTTGGAATTGTGAATAAGAAAGTGGAGTATCTTTGGAAAATAAATCCTTGAGCCATGCTATATTTCTTTGTCTCCAGGATTTCCAAAATAAAGGTTTTTCATTAATCGTGACGAGACGATTATGCCAAATAGGGGAATTCAGAAAAGAGGAATAAGTGACTGATGGAGGTAAAAAGTAAGAAGGCAGAAGAGCACAAGTATGTTTAAGAAGCAGGGAGGAGATAACCAAAATATTATAAGAAAAGGATACCACCTCACGAGGGGGGAAAAAGGCAAAAGAAAAGAACATTCAATATCCAACCATAAAGGAGTAAACATAGAGCCTGACAGGGAGATCCATCTAGAAGCTTGACGCAAACAAAAGGATTTGTGGTACAATCTGGAATCAGGAAAATTAGCTCCTCCCTCCTATTTAGAATGACGAAGATGACTAAGGGAAATTCTAGATTTCTTATTGTTCCTGAGGAATTTAGACAATCTGGAGTCCAAAAGTTAAAAAAAAAAAAAAAAAAAAAAAATTAACAAGTAGAGGAAGCAGAATCATGCATAGGATATATAGAATGTTAGGAGAAATCATCATTTTAATAGTCAAGACGTCCCTACCAAGATAAAAATAAGGGATTCCGTGCCAAAATCGATCTATGAACCTTCTCTAAAGCATCTGAGATATTTACTTCAATGGATTTTTTTTAATGGATGATTTGAACCAAATAGCTAAATATTTAATCTTGGAAGAATTCCAGTGAAAACTAGTAATATCAAACGATAATCTAAAACTAAATTTTGTTACAGGAAGGATTTCAGTTTTATCCAAATTTCTTACAACCTGAAATCAAAGAAAAGTCTTCAAACTCTCGAAGTAGAAACAGAATCGAGAGTTCAGGATTTGAGATATATAAAAGTATATCATCTGCATATGCTGTTAATTTTAAGTGTTTTTCACCATACTGGAAACCCTCAATTTTAATGTTATTTCTAATACAGGATAGAAAGGGCTCTAGAGCTAGAATAAATAGGAGTGGAGAGAGCGGACACCCTTGACGTACACCTTGGCATAATACAAAATATCTGGACAATTTCCCATTTACCAATATCGATGCCATTGGGGATTGATAAAGCAAAGAGATAAATGAAATGAGGCCCTAAACCATGCCAGGCTAAAGCTTTTAATAGAAAAGACCAGTCTATCCGGTCAAACGCTTTCTCAGTATCTATGGAAATTGCTGCTAAAGAGTACGAAAGAGCGGGAACTTTGCTGAGTATATTGAAGAATGTTCTAGAGTTGTCAGAAGCAAGTCTACCTTTGACAAAACCCGTTTGTTCCTTACTTATCAGCGCAGGTAAAAAGGTATCAAAACGTAGGGCTAATAATTTAGCAAATATTTTATAATCTGTACTGAGAAGAGAGATTGGTCTATCATTTTTACAGAAAGTATGATCCTTACCTTCCGTTTGAATTAAGCAAATCAAAGCTTCTTGAAATGCCCCCCCTGTACAACCAGAACCCATGAAGAATTGAAAAAGCTGTAAAGGTTTGGGAAGTAAAATGTCAGAAAAATGTAGAAACAATTCCACTGTAAATCCATCCGGACCAGAAGTCTTACCTTTTTTTTTTAGAGATTGAAGGGCTTTAAAAATTTCTAACGAAGAAATATCTACTTCAAGTGAAGTAGCATCAACAAGCATCTTATTAAGGTTTGGAATGTTCTTTAAATAATCATCAATCTGTAAGAAGGTCGGGACTGACTCAGGAGTATAAAGTGTCTGGTAATAATTAACAAATTCAGCTAAAATATCTTCATCCTTAAAAAGGGACTCACCGGTATCTGTAACTATAGACTTCACATTATGGCATTGCTTTCGTACTTTTAAATAGTTAGCCAGAAGTTTCCCTGCTCTATTTTGACCTCCATAATAACGGGCACTACTACGTAGACAAAACAGAGGAGGCATTATCCGTTGGGATTTTGTTAAATTGCAATTTTGCCTGAATAAATTCTTGTAGATTAAAATTAGAGGAGGAAAAATAATATTGATGTTCTAACTGTTTAATTTTGAGAAGCAGAGCTTTATGCTGGGCATTAAATGTTCTCTTTTTATTAGAGACAAAATGTATTATATGACTATAAGCCGCTGCCTTAAACGAATCCCATAACAATTGTGGGGAAACATGAGAATCTTCATTAAATAGGAAAAATTACTCCGCAAAGGCAACCGAGGAAGTGGAAAATTTTGAATCAAGCAACAAAGAATTATTAAACTGTCACCTATTGGATTTGGGATGCACCGGGAGCAGGTCAAAATCTGTGATGACTGGAGCATGATCAGATATTACCATAGGTTCAATAGAGGAGTTCATAAGATTTTGGGATAGCGATTTAGAAACAAAAATATGGTCAAGTCTAGCTAAGGAGCCATGTGGTGGAGAATAAAACGAAAAATCCCTACTATCAGGATTACAAGTTCTCCATGAATCAATTAAATTACATTGTGAGAAAAATGCCTGTAGGAAGTTGGCTCTGTATATACTATTTCAAAGTAAGAAATAGTGTGCATAGAGTCCAATGGTTCCCCTTAGAGGTAAGATAGTGGCAAAAAGAGATAATTCTAATGCTCTATTTTGTGGTAGTGTGGTCGCGCAGTAGGCTTATCAGAGGGTAGTGTTAAGCATTTGTTGTACACACACACAGGCAATAATTGAGGAACACACACTCAAGACTTACTCCAGGCCAATAGGTTTTTATATAGAAAAATATATTTTCTTAGTTTAGTTTAAGAACCACAGGTTCAGGATTTAAAAGTAATACTTCAAATGAAAGGTATTTCACTCAGGTATTCTAGGAACTTTGAATAATCACAATAGCATGTACAGTTTTGACAAAAATGGCAATAAGCTATTTTAAAAGTGGACACAGTGCAAAAATCAACCGTTCCTGGGGGAGGTAAGTAAATGTTAAGTTCACAGGTAAGTAAAAGACTTACAGGGTTCAAAGTTGGGTCCAAGGTAGCCCCAAAGTTACCACACTAGCAGCTCAGGGCTGGTCAGGTGCAGAGGTCAAAGAGGTGCCCAAAACACATAGGCTTCAATGGAAACAGGGGTGCCCTGTTTCCAGTCTGCCAGCAGGTAAGTACCTGCGTCTTGTAGGGCACCGGGAGGGGGGGGGGGGGGGGAACACAAGCAGGCACAGAAAGTACACCCTCAGCGGCACAGTGGCGGCCGGGTGCAGAGTGCCAACAGGCGTCGGGTTTTGTATTAAAAGCAATGGGGAGACCTGGGGGTCTCTTCAACGATGCAGGCAGGCACAGGGGGGGCTCCTCTGGGTAGCCACCACCTGGGCTAGGTAGAGGGTCGTCTGGGGGTCGCTCCTGCACTGGAGTTTGGTTCCTTCAGGTCCTGGGGGCTGCGGGTGCAGTGTTGGTTCCAGGCGTTGGGTCCCTTGTTACAGGCAGTCGCGGTCAGGGGGAGCCTCTGGATTTCCTCTGCAGGTGTCGCTGTCTGGGCTCAGGGGGGGGTCGTGTCTGGTTACTCACGGGCTCGCAGTCGCCAGGGAGTCCTCCCTGTAGTGTTAATGTTCCGCAAGTCGAGCCATGGGCGTCGGGTGCAGAGTGGAAAGTCTCACGCTTCCGGCGGGAAACGTGAAGTCTTTAAAGTTGCTTCTTTGTTGCAGAAAGTTGCAGATTTTTTAATAGGGCCGCAGTTCTCTGGAGTTTCTTGGTCCTTGGTTGCAGGGCAGTCCTCTGAGGCTTCAGAGGCCGCTGGTCCCTGTTGGATGCGTCGCTGTTGCAGCTTTCCTCGAAGTTGGGAGACCGGCCGGTAGGGCTGGGGCCAAAGCAGTTGTCGTCTCTGTCTTCACTGCAGGGCTTCAGGTCAGCAGTCCTTCTTAAGGTTGCAGGAATCTAGTTTCCTAGGTTCTGGGGGCCCCTAAATACTGAGTTTAGGGGTGTGTTTAGGTCTGAGAGGGTAGTAGCCAATGGCTACTGTCCTTGAGTGTGGCTACACCCTCTTTGTGCCTCCTCCCTGTGTGGAGGGGGGCACATCCCTAATCCTATTGGGGGAAACCTCCATCCACAAGATGGAGGATTTCTAAAAGTAAGAGTCACCTCCGCTCAGGACACCTTAGGGGCTGTCCTGACTGGGGGGTGACTCCTCCTTGTTTTCCTGATTATCTCCTCCAGCCTTGCTGCCAAAAGTGGGGGCAGTGGCCAGAGGGGCAGGCATCTCCACTAGCTGGGATGCCCTGTGGCGCTGTAACAAAGGGGGTGAGCCTTGGAGGCTCACCGCCAGGTGTTTCAGTTCCTGCAAGGGGAGATGAGAAGCACCTCCACCCAGTACAGGCTTTGTTCCTGGCCACAGAGTGGCAAAGGCACTCTCCCCATGTGGCCAGCAACATGTCTGGTGTGCGGCAGGCTGACAAAAACTAGTCAGCCTACACTGGAAGTTGGGTATGTTTTCAGGGGGCATCTCTAAGATGCCCTCTGGGTGTATTTTACAATAAATTGCACACTGGCATCAGTGTGCATTTATTGTGCTGAGAAGTTTGATACCAAACTTCCCAGTTTTCAGTGTAGCCATTATGGTGCTGTGGAGTTAGTGTTTGACAAACTCCCTGACCATATACTCTATGGCTACCCTGTACTTACAATGTCTAAGGTTTGTCTTAGACACTGTAGGGGCATAGTGCTCATGCACTTATGCCCTCACCGGTGGTATAGTGCCCCCTGCCTTAGGGCTGTAAGGCCTGCTAGAGCGGTGACTTACCTATGCCACAGGCAGTGTGAGGTTGGCATGGCACTCTGAGGGGAGTGCCATGTCGACTTAGTCATTTTCTCCCCACCAGCACACACAAGCTGTGAAGCACTGTGCATGTGCTGAGTGAGAGGGGTCCCTAGGGTGGCATAAGACATGCTGCAGCCCTTAGAGACCTTCCCTGGCATCAGGGGCCTTGGTACCAGGGGTACCAGTTACAAGGGACTTACCTGAGTGCCAGGGTTCAGACAAAGGTACAGTTTAGGGAAAGAACACTGGTGCTGGGGCCTGGTTAGCAGGGACCCAGCACACTTTCAAATCATAACTTAGCATCAGCAAAGGCAAAAAGTCAGGGGGTAACCATGCCAAGGAGGCATTTCCTTACAATGCCTTAAACTGTTTATGCATTTTATGGGGAGAACATTTAATTACAGATTGCCTATCTATAAAGGGATCAATATTTTGATTGCAATTCCCTCCAAGAAGGAAAAAATCATTATAATGCAAACATTGTTTAGTAATATTAGGCCAGAAAAGATAATCTGAATTATTACGACCATAATTATTACCAATAGTCATTATAATCCCATTAATACTTAGCCTCACAAAGAGCCATCTACCATCAGAATCAGTCTTGCGAAATAACCTTAACTGATCATTTTTTATGGCAGAGCACAATTACACCAATTAATTAATTGGGTTAATAAATCCTTTGACATTCCAAGAATTAACTCTGAATTTTTATGTCACATAACCATATATATATACACACACGAAAGGTCTTGTACCATAAATAACTGAAAGTACATATAAGGGAAAAGAAAACAAGAAAAACGAGAGCAGAGTAAAGGGAAAACAGCAAGAAAAAGGATGGTAAATATTCAAGAAAAAAAAAAGGCAGTACTTGTCAAATAAAGACTGCAAAAACATACCTGAGATGAATGAACAATAGGGGAGGGGTGATGACAGCACAGACTGAAGACGGCACAGCAAGGGAACGGAACGCATCAATGGACAAAAGATACGAGCAAAAATAATGATTATAGAACACCAGGAACCTGTGAAAAGAAAACAATACATTAACAAAGAAGGCCTGCAGTCACGTCAATAAAGTATAATGTATAAACTGCATATGTAGGACCATCAACTATATCGTAATAGTAATGAATATGGGCATAATAAATTAGGGAAAGTATACAGTCAACGTGTAGAAGGACCAGCTGTTTCCATAGGGTTTGTAGAGTGTAGTCTTAGAAAATCACAAAGGGCTGCAGGGGAGGTATATGAAGTAGACTTATTTTGATATGTCACTTTGAACAAACACGGATGGAATAATCCAAAACAAGCTCCCAAGTCATGAAGCTGTGGACGAAGGTCCAAAAATTATTTCCTTCTGTTTGCTGTAGCTTTGGACACATCCTGTGAGATGAAGATTTTACTTCCCTGCCAAGAGATTTGTTTTGTGGCTTTCTCAGCATTAAGAATTCTCAATAGATCAGTAAATTCAAGAAAGAAAATAATCATGCCTCTTGGTTTAAATGTGGAGGAATGCGTAGGACGATGACCAATGCAGTGCGCCCTTTGGATGCTCAGTATTGTAGAAGATGGTAGGCCCACCAACTGTGGAAGGAATGAGGCAAAAAATGAAATTGGGTCACTCCCTTCAAGACCCTCTGGTAAACCATAAAGGCGAAGGTTATTGCGTCTGTTTCTGTTTTCCAAATCCTCCGCAAGTGTCTTCAAAGCTGCCACTTTCTTCTCCAAACTGGTAATTTTATGTGTTTCATCCTGCACCTCGCTGACTCTTTGCTCCAAAGCAGAGACTCACTTCCATTTGAGACCACTTATTATCAAGATTTTGTATCCGAGAATTTGTTTCTTCAATAAAAGGACGCAATGTGCGTATTTCGTCAAGCACAAGTTCAAGAGAGATCGGTGAGGGAAATTTTACTGGTGAAGGTGGGTCCTGTTTGACCCTTTTATGAGTAGTTGTAGAAATATTCTGAGAAACTTTAGGCGAAGAAGAGGATGAGGAAGACATCTTTGACATGGAAGAAGACGCTGCAGCAGAAGTGTCCAATTGTAAAAACTGCTAAAGTTTGTCAGTTGAGGAGGACTGATGCAACAGAGATTTTATTTTCTTTAGTTTGCCCGTATAAAAATAAAAGCCTTCAATAAGGAAACGAGTGACACAGGAACTCCAAATATATGTTGACGAGAAGACAAAAATAAATTACATGGCTTGCGCAAAAAACTGCAAGCTGAGCCATCAAATATTCAAAGAAAAAACAGATAAGTACATTGTAATGGTGAGCAAAAATTAGTCAAAATTGCTGCTCTCATGAGGAAAAATGTAAAAGCGTAATTAAAGAGTCAGAAAATAAGCTAGGCGACCATAAAAACAAAGAAAACGCTTAACAAAACTTCACAAAGCTGTTATGATGAAAACGCCATAAAAAAAAACAACAAAAAAAACTGCCCCGGCGGTAAAAATAAAATGCCCGACTATGTGCGGAGCTCCGAGGTTAGGCGGCCATCTTGGTCAGCAGCTCTCCCGCACTCCGCCTCTGTTTTTTTTATTAAGGGCTGCCTAATGTGGAGTCAGCATTCATTCAAGGAAAAAGCTCATACTGGCATCAAGTCAGGAAGTGGAGTAGCATGCTTTTGCCGTCCTTAAGGTGATCATGCTGTAAATGTGCAAGGAATTTGCTCTATCCAGGAGACGAGTGGCACTCAAGAATTCAAAATAAAAGGTCCCCATTGGAGTAGGCTGAGCAAAAGGGAGAGATAAAACTGGTCTCCTCAAGCAGTCAATAAGGGGTTTAATAGTTAAATTACTTCTTAGAGAGCTGCATATCCATGTAGCCGAGGAAACCAAGACCCAGTACTGAGATATCTGCTTACTTCCACTCTCCTGCCCATAGCATAACGGGGCTAAAGTCTGGACCCATATGAGGAAGTGCTGCTGTGACTGACGTTAGTGTAGAGAATGACATGCCTGTCTGAGGAAGGAACCGAGCATAAACTATTAGGAGTATCCTTAGATGAGTCAAGTAGAGAGCTAGTTGCCTACTAGTTGTTTCAAGCTTTATTTTGGTTAAAAGCCATAAAAGCACATATGAGAATATACAATAAAAAATAAAGTGTAAAACATCAATCAAGGTTCCAATTAAAACATCATCTCATCATGAAATGCATGTATCCAAATTAGTTTGTTTTGTTGGTTTGTTTTATTAAAGTGCTTAGTTAATCAAAACCTTACACAGTCCATAAAAATTCTTAATCACAATACAAGTTCATAATAAAACCTACCCAATATCATAATTTTTTTTTTAAACAGTGCAAGACTTAATAATCTGTGCAATCCTCAGAAACCCCACATAAGATGTCCATTACATTTTTATTCATACATAGAACTATAAAGTGATCAATACTTTTTCCTAAAACAGTCCAATGTTAATGTAATTGATACAAAATAAAACCAAGCGTACCAATAGCTCATCAGCTAAAACTCTGTCAAGTAAAGCAAGTCAACTCCTCAACTGAGTTTGAAGTCCTTCGAGCTTCCAGTTTTTTAGAGGCCTGACTTAAAAACTTTATCAACCTAGCATTCAAGGAAGTGTCCAAACAGTTAACAGATCACAGCATGCCTACAAGTACGTATGAATCTCTGGTTAAACAAGACCTTAAGATACTTTCTTTGTTCTTGCCCTAGGCTTTGACATATACAGATCAGGTGTAAAGGATCCCCAACATCACATCCACATAGAGAACAAGGTGAGATTGATCCTGAGTGAGACCCTTGTGCAAAATCTTGACCTCCTGGAAGTTGACCAGATCTATACTTAATAAACAGATCTTTTTCTTTTTTCGACCAACCCAGGTCTAGATACAACTGGCATTTTTAACAATTTGTAATTATAGTCCATGAACGAGATCTACCCGCAAGAAGACTTTTATTCACAACCAAGGACTTTTTCTTCACCATACGATTCATTTATTTTTTTTAAACATCCACTGACAAATTCTGATCCCATAAGCATCCAAAGACTGGTCTATATATAGCTGAGGGGGACCTCGTGTTCATGTTTAACTCTTTTCAAAGGGCTTTGCATAACCAAGTTTCATTTGCAAGTTGCACGCTTTTCCAAGTTTTTATATACGCGCCCTGTCTTGCAAGAACTTGATTCACATGCCCAAACTCCAGCCTAATTTAGGCCTGAGATCTTTTCTTGGGGAGGTGGAAAAGAGATCTGAAAACTTTCCCAGTAATCCTATTCAGGGTAACTGCATCCCTACCCCTTAGAGCTTCACTACCGTAGGTAATACTTGGAATTAGCTTAGCAGTTATCACTTGTAACAGAGGTCTGTAGCTTGGGCCATCTAGAACTCTTAATAAGGTACAGAATGCTAGCAGCAATGTACTTCCTTTTCTTACTAAATCAGTTTTCTGGGGGGAAAAAGACCCCCTCTGTTCTAATAGTACCCCCAAGTATCTGTATAATTTAACTTGTTCAAGTTTAAGACCTTGCAGGTACCACTTATGAGCTTTCTGTCTTCTACTACTTATTTCCATAATTTGTTTTCTTCTCATTTATAACTAAGCCATTTTGAATAGTAAAGTCTGCCAGTTTCGTTATCAAACGCTATAATCCAACTTTCGTATAACGTAGTAGGACATCATCATCTGCATAAAGCAGGTTTGAAACAAAAAGAACCCCAATCTTTCGAGGGTGCGCGTTTACCCCATTTAATGTAAGGGACAGATCAGATTAAAAAAATTGAAAAGAGAGGGTGCTAGGACACAGTCTTGTTTGAGACCACATTCAGTCTCCACCTCTCCAATCTTGACTCTAATCAGTGTAGAACATCTGCTCTGCTCTTAGTTATTTTGACAGGATACCCCAAGAATTTAATTTTGGCCACAACAGGTTACCCTGTACAGAGTGTAATACAGATTTAAAATCCACGAAACATACGTACAGAGGTTGTTTTCTTTGTTCACATTTTTCTATAATAGTAGTGAGGGATAGAATGTTGACTGTTGTTCTAGGCCCTTTAATGAAGCCAGTCTGATTGACCGGAATAATGTTTTTTTCCACAGCCCAGATCTGAAGATCTTCCAAGGGGCAGCAGCATATTTGGCCTCTGAATCAGAGAGATTAAACGATAATTCTCTGGTTTAGCGCAGTTGCCTCCTTTAAAAAATTGGGTGAATAACTGCACCCTTCCAGGAGCATGGGATGATTTCATTCTCAAAGACACTGTTATAGATCGTAACCAAACTCTCTGCCCAAAAACGTGTGTTTGTTTTATATAAAGCGTTTGGGATCCCGTTCGGGACAGGAGCCCTGCCTGATTCTATTAATAAGTTTTGTTATCTAAGGGACAGAACATTTAATCATTTTCATCTATAGGCCTACAACCAGCTGACTCGATATCCGGTTTGACCCATAAGTCACAAGTGGACTCCCTGTACAAAACACCTCTTCTTTAAGTTGTTTATCTAGATTAAAATACCGGGTTAGAAAATCGTACCAAGAGGACTCGGAGATATCAGAACTTGTGAGAATTGTAGGTGCCTTGTTTAAGTTGTTAACCATTTTCCTGAAACCTGTGAATTATTTTGTTTACTTAAGATTAGGGCCTTTGTCCAAAATTCCTGGCTCTTGGTTTTTTTCTTCCCACATTAGTTTGCGATATCGACTATTTGACTTTTAGGTCTTTTTGTATACAGGGATCATTAGAATGCCTTTTGTCCAATCGTAATAAACGGTTCGTCTTTTTCCTAAATAATGTAATAACAGCTGTTATTTAAATTTTTTCTCTCCCTTTTATCTTCTGCAACTCATAATGCAGGTGATGTTTACGAGGGGGATCAGAAAGAAAACTGGTGGCAAACTTCTCTAGAAATAATGACCATGTAGTAAATGGTTCTTCTATTGAGTCGCAATTAATTTGGTTAAATAGCTCCTCGGAAGCTTCCCCAATGCTTTCAGTTGAATCTTTGCGCCACCGAAGTTTCTTGTAATTAATTGAGGTAAGATTCGTGGAAAAGGAATTAGCTGGTTTATGCATAGGAACGCTATAATTTATCTCAATACTTTGCAAACCATGGTCACTTAAATCTGTCCTTACGATACAATAAGAAACCGTCAACGCAAGAGTGGCAAAGTAACCACTGCACAGTCAATTAAGGACTGGTTTCCAAAAGCATAACCGTTAGGAGGAGTGCCCTGTTGGTATCTCCCATTTAAAATCCTAAGGCTTAGCGCCTCCAGGTTTTTGACGAAATTAGCTCTTTGCCTGTCCATTGCCACTAGCTTAGTTTTCTAGATCTTGTTGTAGAACAGACCATATATGATCCTGATTTACTATCTGTTCCTCTCTGGCATAAGGTTACAATAGTTTCATGCTAAAATCTCCTGCTATTAACTCCAGAGCGTCTAGTTCTTGCAGCCCGGTTAATACTACTTCGAGTGTAGAGGACAATAGCTTCTTGGCGTGGGCATCGGGATGTATATAGACGTTTATTATCAAAAGAGGTCTCCCTATGGTCTTATTCCAATCTAACAATTGTATTACTAAGAAGTCGGCATAACCTTCTTTTAGTTGTATGCAGGTTACCTTCAGCCCAACTGCTGTAAAAGTTACCAAACCCCCTTTCGGGCGCCCAAATTTCTTCACCTGCGGAGAAGAAACCCAAGTAGCCATCTATTGCGAAGAGTTTTGTTGCCCAGGTCTCCTGAAGAAGCACAATTTGAAAATCTTTTAACAGTTAGTTATTTTCTCTGATTATTGGCACTTATCACGTTTGTGTTCTAGGAACAGATTTTTAATGAGTTACAATAACAAATTTGGGAATTCTAAACAGAGAGGGATTTTGTCAAGGGCTAGCATCGTTGTGAAGCGCCGCTGAAAGCCATCCTACCTTTAATTGCCCTGGGCCAAGTCCATTGACTAGCGTGTAATTTATTGGGTGGTAAATAGCCAGCATAGGATTTCCAATTGCAGTCCTCAAAATAGATAAGGGTTTTAAGGGTTTACTCATTCCTGTGGGCTCTACAATGCGAGTCTCTGAAACCAAAGGTTCCGGATAGCCAATTGCCTTGTGAATTATAATCTAAATTCTCCATTTATTAAAGGCATTCTTCTCTTTAAGAACCGTATTGGCTACAAATGGAGAAAAACCATGTCACCAGGGTGGATTCTTGGAAGAAGCTGTTCACCGTCCCTTCCTCAGTTAAGAATTCTATAGAATCGATATCTGCAGATGGAATGTTCTCCAACGGGGGTATAGCTGCAGGAGTTTTAATATGTTCCCATGATTTAGTATGTCATGTGGAGCCCTTGGCTTACTTATTTCCACCCCCCGAGCTGGGCCGTGCTGGTAACCCTCAATTACTATTTCCTGGCCTACTTCACGGGGCAATTCAGGTTGGGCACTCATAGAAGTATGTGGGGGAGACTCTCTCTACCGTACGATGGCAAGTGGCCATGGTCAAGATCTATTTCTGAGCAAACATTCGTAGTCCGCTCTGAAGGGGCCTGATTGCCCCACCCTCACCCTGGGGCTCAGGTGGAGCAGAGGGCATGTTTCTAGGTTCTAAGCTATTGCTCTTGGCTACATTAATTTCAGTTTTCGGAGCTACTACTTCTGGAGCCTTTTCAGGCGCCCTCCTTCTATAATCCCCTCTTTTTTGTTCTTTTATCGTAAATTCAGAGTTGGCCTCTTGTCTTGGGTGATTCCACCCTGCCTCTTCTTTCACTTGAGCTTCTACTTCCCCATATCATGCATTATTGAGATTTGATATGACCTCAGCGTCCTCTAGACGAGAGGTGGACACGCTTGAACCTAACAAAAAGGACCCCCCCTTTTTGGGTGTTGAACAGAGGGTACACCTTGGTCGATAGTAGCCCACTCCCATTATTTAGGTTGGTCTTAAAACATTCCCCTTTTTCAGTATCAATGCTTGCGAGATTGGAGTATTTATCTTATCTTCATCTTTGAACCCAAGGGGACCATTCAACTTCTTTCTAGCTTTCCTTTGTTTTTTTTCTTTGCATTTTGGTTTCTGGTAATTTGGTTAACTGTTGAAGTTGTGTTTTTGTAGGCAGAGAGGAGGAAGGAGAGAAGGATAAAGATGATTGGTTGGATGGCCCTCCCACTGCTCCTAATAGCTCATTTGTTAGTGGGACTGTAATGCCTTCATTATCTAGAGTAGGATCATCCTTTTTTACACCATCCTCTGTTATACCAGGATACTCTGTAATACCCTCATTACAGAAACAGGGACCATCCTTTTGATCACCAAGCAATATTATACCCCTTTTTTCCCCTTCCCTAATTCCAACACCCACCTACTAACCCATATTTAGACTAACATCCACATCATAACCTTTTGGGATGGCTAAACTTGCTTTAAAATCAGTCATCAGGGTGTGTATAGCCTCAGGAAGACAGGCTAACTTAATTATTGGGGCACAGGTGAAATCATGCTCTAACGTTTTGGCGTAAAACTGGGCACATTTGATCAAGACGTTTCTCTGCCAATTTTTTATCAATCCCAGCTTCCGAGTGCACCATTATGTTTAATAAATCAACCTGCACATCCATCTTGGTACATTGATAGGATAGGGCATCCAGAGTTATTTGTGAAGTTTTAAAGAAAATGTCCCAGACTTTATCTTCGTCTGAAGGACCCTCATGGAACTCTTCAAGAATGGGATGATTGTAATGTTCCGCTTGCATTCAGTTACTCTCCTTTGAACCTGTATTACCTTGCGAAAATAAATTCTTAGAACATCAAACCTCTCTTCTTCCTGATAAGCCATAAACGGATACCTAATACTCCATGTATATGAGGTTTCGATTAATCATTATGCTAAATCTTAAGGGCTTCTGCATGCATTCTAAAACCCAAATTGTGACATATTGGTTGTATCCATTTTACCCTGGGAGCGGTATAGGCCAGACAGAAAAACATAACGTGTGAAATGTCCTCAATTGCATTGTAAGGGCATAAAGTGCAGTTAGTGCAGTTTACCCCACCTGCAAGGCCCCCACCACTACCCCATATTGATGTGAATACATTAACAAATAAAGTACAAAAGCAACATTTTATATACAAGGTTTCGGCTATTAGTGGTTGCACTTCATCTAGGTACGGTTCAAAGCAGGCAATGAGCTTAATGGACAAATATCCTTCTGACAGTGTCCCCATCAGTTTCTGATGGAGCCTTATTGATATAGTTCCAGTAAGCCTGTTTAAGCAGAACCTTGCAGTGAATAGTCAACATATATGGTTGCTGTTTGTACTTTATATTTGTATGTCTTGAGGGCAGGTGAAATTGCCTCACACAATGAAGTTTTTTCATAACAGCCCTGGAGTTCTGGCCTAATACTACCGTAGATTTATTTATCTGTGGGGCCCAAGCCAAATTCCATTTAAAGCCCCTATGTGGTTTGATTGCCATGCACTTAGTTTTCGCTGTTATTCATCAAACCTTTGCTTTTGTAATAACCACTAAATTAATTTTTAAACATTTGGAGGCCCTTTGGTGCTTCATTACTGGCTCCCATAGATCCACGTAGGGAAGTATGACTGGACTCTGGAACGCTCTATTCAGAACTAGAAGCATCACCACACTGCATAGTCTAGGGCCCAAAGTAAGCCCATCACCACACTGACATAAATGAGAGTGAGCTTTCAGCATCCCTGTCCCATCACCCACCCCATCCACAGTGCTACCGAAAGCATGTATGTGCCTTCCAGTTCTCCTCAAAGTTATTCAGGATCATCAGTCAATCAACTTTGCAGAGTATCTAGCCACCTAAACAGTTTCCCAGAGCTACCAGATCAGCGATCTGGATAATGTTAACTTCAATCCCTGGCCTGGAGTCCTTACTTATCCTAGTTCCATTGATATGTGGCACTGTCCACATGGTTGCACAGTCAACCACAGCAAAGCAATCTCAACTGGTGGATTAGCAGTTCCATGTCCCTGACCTCTTTTCTCTCATGTTGGGGTATGACAGCGTACTGGCACATTGACCAGCTTTGGTGCTGTATGTATTTCAAGAGCTGTTGACATCATTCGGAAGCTTCGTTTTTTTTTTTTAAACTGTTTTTATTTGCATTTCATAAAAATAATAATCACAAGACAACAGTTTCCAAATTGGAGGGGTAAGGTGACAGGAGAGAGGGGGGATAAGAAACAAGGCACAACATTGAGTTAATGTGAAAACATAAAAATCATATCATCACCCCAACAGACAAATGAGTAAAACAGTAGCAAATTTATTGTAATACATAGGTCGGCATCTCAGTAGAGCTATGACAAATGTACTGAGGCAATGCTCATCTGTTCACTTCAGTATGCAGGGTGTCAAGTGTGTGGGTGACTAGGAATGTACTGCCGGAGGGCTGACAGCATCATCCTGCTAAGCAGAGAGATCTGCAGTGAGTGAATCTCCCGCAGTGTCTGGCGGAGGAAGTTTCTTTCTCTGTCCCCAACTGTCCTTTGGGCGGGATAGTGGTGGCATGGGTTCCCAGCACGCTGAGAGCTGCTCCTGGCAGTAAACTGCATCTTGGAGCCAAGCCTCACCATTGGCCGCAGGCTGCCTCTCCCAGTGTAAAGCGATCAGTCGTTTGGCCATCCATTACCATGGATTGGATGTGCATGTAGTCTGCACACCTTTATGACCCACAGACAGGCATTGTGAGACTGTGAGGAACTCACTGCCTTTAGCCTCGACTTCGGAGCTGTGAACTGTGCGCCCTTTATTGGAGGAAAGTACCCTCTTTTTGGCATGGTCAACTCCACTTTTTGCCTGCTATTAGTGTACTTAGACTGTTTTCGCTGTGATCCTGCTAACCAGGACTCCATTGATTGTGCTCTCTCTATTCAAATTTGGTTACCTTGGACCTTTGTGCACTCCACAATTGGCATACTGGTGTTCCCTTATAAGTCCCTAGTATATGGTACATGGGTACTCAGGGGCATTGGGACACCAGAGGTATCCCAAGGGCTGCAGCATGCCACCCATGGGAGCCCATGCAAAATGGGTCTGCTGGCCTGTCATTGCAGGTTGCGTGAAAAGGTCCATGCAACCTTTCACCACAGGTCACTCTAAATCACCCCTATGGTAGGCTGTTCCAGGGTGCAGGTCTATGTGTGGGGGCACCCCTGCATGAGCAGAAGTGCCCCTATGAACTCCAGTTCTAATGCACTGGACTTTGTAAGTGCAGAACAAAGGATTTCCTGTGGGAGAGGGAGACAACACGCTCTCCCCTGGAGATAGGTGTTACAGGGCTTGGGCAGGGGTAGCCTCCCCAAGCCACTGGTTTGCTCTGAAGGGCACATTTGGTGCCCTCCTTGAATAAACCGGTTTCCAACAGCTCGGGGATTCCCCCCGTCTCTGCTCTGGCACAAAACCGGACAAAGAAAATGGGAGTGACCACTCTCATGTCCATCACCACCGCAGGGGTAGTGCCCAGAGCTCCTCCAGGTAGCCACTCTATTCTGCCATCTTGAAAATAAGATGTGCATATGCCCCTAGGAGCATCTGAGTGGCCAGGTCAGACAGGTGACGTCAGTGACCCCTTCTGATACAAAGTCACCGTGCAGAGTGACCAAACCCCCTTTTAGGGCTATTTGGGACTCCCTTGTGGGTGGGTCCCCAGATTCGGTGTGCAAGACTCCACCAGGCCTCCTCTGCATCATCTACTTCTGCTCCTGGCCACCGGAACCCCAACGGGACACTTCAGGAACTGACAAGACTGTAACTCCCGAGACAACCTTGCCTTGCAAAATTGTTTACCTAGCTTCTGCAACATTTCCACGGCTGTGCATCCTCTGTGGCTGGCAAGACTTTAGCTGCACCAAGAAGCAAGAGTGGAGTGAAGGAGTCACATCCCCGTGTCTGAAGGCGCCTACAGCAACAACATCCAGCTGCATGGATCTGCTCTGCTCTGGAACTCCGTGGATCCTGCATCACAGGTGGTGGTCTGGAGTGGTACCTCTGCCTGCTGTCCAACTTGGGAGCCCTTGCCTCTCCTTGCAGGACAGTACCCCTGTGCTCCACGTCTCTTGCAGCAACCAAGGCTTGTTGTTTCCTGCTCCAAGGGATCTTCAGGCCCTGAGTAGCCTGACCCTCAGCACTTCATCCTTGCAAGGACGGTCTCTCCTCTGTTGCTCCAGCGACGTGGGACCCCTCTCCAGGTGTGCTGACTGGGCCTCACTGCAGCTTTCTGTGCCTGCTGCCAGTGGGTTGCCTGGGGGGCTGCGACTGCTTTTGCTGGCTCTCCTGACTGCTGAGGGTCAGCCCAGAATCTCCTTCAAGGGTCGTGACCCCTGGACTTTGCTGGTCCTCTTCAGCCTTGCAACTCTTCTTTTGCCTCCTCTTGCATTTGTGAAGGCTTGTTGATGGTTCTCCTAACCACTGACCATCTGCGACCCGGCGACCGATGTGGGATACCATCTGCACTGCTCCAAGGACTCCTACAGCCCCTAGATTCCACAGCAGGTCTTCTTCCCCCGTCGACCTGGGTCTTCATCCACAGAAAGGCGGGTCCTGCCCCGACTGAACACTCAGTGGACTGGACTCTGTCCCCTTTTGCAGGTCCTCTTTTTCCAGAATCCACTTTTAGTTTCCTCTGGTCTGGTCCTGTTCTTCACAATCCATTTTCTAAATCCTCTTATTAGTCCTTGGGAAAACTAGATACTTAACTCTGCTCTCCTGGTCGCTGGGGGTCACTTACTTGCCCACCTCTAACTACTCCATACCTTTGAGTAGAGGACTTCACTTCAAATTACACTATTTTAGTATATGGTTTGGCCCTCCCCTAGGGCCCTAGCTAATTTCTACAGTTCTTGCCAATGCTTGTTGTTTTCTATGCTAATTTCGGATTACTATTGGGTGTGTGTATATGTATGTGTATATATATATATGTAATATATATTATACTTACCTCCGGTTGGGAGGACTACCTTTAAGTAATCTAGTGTAGTGTTACTGTAATAAAGTACCTTTGTTTTTGTAACACTGTGTGGTTCCTTTCATGTGTGATACGTTACTGTTTGACTGTGGTATTGCATAAGCTTTTTATGTCTCCTAGATAAGTCCTGGCTGCTCATTCACAACTACCTCTAGAGAGCCAGACTTCCTAGACACTGTCTTCATTCACTAATAGGGGTTGCCTGGAAATGGTATATGGTGCCAACATCATAGGTGTCCACCACACACCAGGCCAGCTTCATACGCTCATTGACAACAACCCGCAGCCTAAACTTACTCAGACACTTGGCGACGACTCAACTCAAATTGCGCACTATTCAAGAGTCACATGTTGCCTGCAAATTACAGACCCACATTTTGACAAAAGCAAATATTCTGGAATGCAAGCCAATGTAAAATGTAAACAAATTGCATCACTGACAAGGAATACCTTCAGTTTTTACAGTAATTGTTGAGAAACTGAAAAGTGCTTTTGCATGTAATGCTAAGCACATGAATATAGAGCCCATAGGGCCCCCTTTCAAAGTTTGTTTTTAATTACTGCCAGGACCCTCCCCACTGAAAGCCCTGCCTCCAAGTGCAATGATGGACAGGGGTCCTTATCTTAAAAAGGTGTGCTTTCCAGATTGCAGTAGGGCTATTATTATTATTATTTTTTTTAAAGGTGGAAGTGGAAGACCTAAAAAAATAGGAACAAAAATCATTGAACTCCAGCAGGACAAAGCCTGGGCTTTTCCTTCAATTGTGAAAGAGGGAAACTGTGTGCAGATTCCTGCATGAAGTCTTGGACAAGACTTCCTAAAAGTCCTTCACCTTCATAAATTTTCTTTCAACTGTATTCATTGTGCAGGAGAGTAAGCTCTGCTTCGGCATTGTCCAGCAGCTTGCAGAGATGATCAAGTATTAAAACACCAAGAACCCATGTTCTACAATTGGTGAGATTTAATTTCCTTAAAGTAACTACCCTAATTGCTCACTATGGAAGGCTGGCAAGCGTGTAATCTGCAGATTGCATTTCCTCACGTTTCTAAAAAATGAATTTCTGCCATTTAACAATTACTCTCACCTTGTTCACTTTCTTTTGTACACAATAGCTACAATGTTGACGGTCATTCAGCGCCCCCATTTCCCTAAGGATACAAAGGGCATCCTGCATACTGGGGGATAGGCCTAGACTCATGCGTATTCGGGATAGGACTGGTCTAAAGGGCAACCAGGCAGTGCCGATGGGCATGTCTTACAGGTCAGTGTATAGGTCGTTTTTTATTTTTATTTTATTTTGTTTGCAGTTTGTGGGCCTGTTCTACGGTCTGAAGGGCAAATTTTAATTTTTTTCTTCTTACTATTGATTTACCGGATACCAATAAAACATTCCCAGTAGTAAGCTAAAATACATTCAGATTTCCATACCTTGGAAAACTCTCTTATGCAGCGTGTCTTCTCTTATAGAGACTTCTAGTTCCAGATTCATTACCTTAGAATTTCCCCCAGGCGTAAGCCTGGATCCGGAGATCCCCCCCACCACCGGCCTGTCCTGTACAACTCCAACTCCCTGTCCCAACACCCTACGCCTGAGAGTCTTGTCATTCATGCTGCTTCCTCTTCCTGTGCATTCCCATCTGCCCCTCCGGATCAGGAATCAAAAAGACTGGATCAGCTTGGGAAGAAGATGTTTTCTTCCTCCAGTCTGGCATTGCGGCCTGTGAACACCACATGCCTTTTGGCCCGTGACACACATTCTTTATGGGATACAGTCACGCAAGTACTGTCACAGGTCCCAGAGGAGGCTCGGACCATCATCTCCCAAGCAGTTGTTGATGGGAGGTACGCGGGCAAGTTCACGATACGTTGTGGGCTGGACACAACTAACTCTCTGGGCAGCTCGGTTGTGTCGACTGTGGCCTTCTGGCACCACACATGGTTAAGGATGTCTGGCTTCTCTGGGGATGTCCAACAGTCTCTCATGGACATGCCCTTCGATCGCACCCATCTCTTTTGGGGACAAAGCAGACTCAGCACTTGAGTTTTAAGGAGTCCCGGGCTATGGCTCGGTCCCTTGGCCTCGCAGTAGCCCCTCACCCAGCACAGTCTGTTTTTTACCCCATTCATGCTCATGGAAGGGGCAAAGGTATGGAAATCTGCCTCGTTTTTTCCGTGCCAGCCACCAAGCCGTGCATGCTTCACAGCCTCTGTGTGGTTGCAGACGCAGAATCCCACATGCTCGTGGGTCAGGGAGCCAGAAGTCTGCCCAGTCCATCCCCACTTTAGCCTCCAAACCTTCCTTGGTCAGTTGCAACATCCTGGACTAGTTGGTGGCAGGATCCGGCATCCCTTGCCCCACTGGGAATCCATCACAATGGACAGGTGAGTTTTGCAAATAGTCAAGAGGCTACACCCTCCCCTTCAATATTTCACCGACACCTATGTCACCGTCCTATGACTGCTTTGCAGAGGATCATTTGGCACTTCTCCACAAAGACGTTGCAGCTCTCTTGGCCAAGGGAGCCATAGAGAGGGTCCTTGCAACAGAAGTAGTTTGTGATTTTTATTCCCGCTACTTTCTGGTGTGCTTCCCTTCGGCCTTTTCAGAACCACTTGGGTGTTCACAGAAGTCATGGTGGTGGTTGCAGCTCATCTGTGCAGGTTAGGGGTTTCAGTTTTCCCCTACCTCGACGACTGGCTGTTGAAGGTGAGCACGCCCCAGACTGTTGTCCCTCACCTTCAGACTATGGCAAGCCTTCTGCATTCGATTGGGTTCATTATAAACGTGTAGAAGTCACACCGGAGTCCCTCTTAGAAGCTTCCCTTCATTGGAGCTGTTCTGGACACAGTGCGGTTTCGGGCTTATCCTCATGAAAAGTGAGTCCAGGATATTCAGGCTATGATACCGGTGTTTAAGCCTCTGTCCTGGATTTCATGGAGAATGATTCTGAGGCTGCTGGGCCGCATGGCCCCCTGCATCCTGCTAGTGACACATGCCAGATGGCATATGTGGGCTCTGCGTTGGGACCTGAAGTTCCAGTGGGCACAGCATCGGGAGAATCTCTGATGTGGTCCAGATGTCGGAGGGAAGTGGTGGCTTTTGAATCCGGATTGGGTCAATTGCAAATCTCTCCCTTCCCCAGCCAGATCTGTTTTGACAGATGCGTCACTCCCAGGATGGGGTGACCCCATGGGAGAGGCGGAGATCAGAGGCTCTCTGGTCTGCAGCGGAGCCCAGACATCAATCTTTTGGCACTTTGAGAGCGGGAAGGAATGCCTTGAATGCAAGCCTGATCGCTGAAAGGGAAAGTCTTGCATGTGATACGGACAACACCACTGCCATATGGTACTGCAACAAGCCGGGCCAGAGTGGGGTAGTGAACCATTTGTCAAGAGGCTTTATGCCTCTGGACATGGCTAAAACACAAGAGCATAACCCTGATGGTTCAACATCTGGAGGGATCTCAGAAAACAAGAGCAGACAAACTCAGCCATTGATGCATGGTCAATTACGAATGACGTCTCCATCCAGAGGCGGTGCAAGGTCTCTCTTAGCTGTGGGTAGAGCCATGGTTAGATCTGTTTGCCTCCACAGACAACACCTAATGTCAGCTGTTTTGCGCATTGGAGTTTCCAAGGCAGCACTCGCTCGGTGACGCTTTTCATCTTGAATTAAACTCTGGTCTCCTCTACACCTTCCTGCCAATACCACTTCTGCCCAGAGTTCTGAATATTAATAACAATCAGACCCAAGTAATCCTTGTGGCTCCGGACTGGGCACAAAGAGTATGGTATCCGAGCTCCTGAGCATGGCCATAGATCCTCCGATCAGACTTGCCCCTTCAGGAGGATATTCTGTCACAGCAGCAGGGGACGATTCTCTACCAGAACTGTCCAGTCTCTACCTTCTTGTGTGGAGATTGAATGGCAGCAGTTGGCCGCTTTTGACCCTCCGCCCAAAGTCTGTAATATTATTATCTTAGCAGCCAGGCATCTCTCCACCAAAACAGTTTACACCTGTCATTGGCACAAATTTGTGGCATGGTGTACCAACAAATCTATTGATTCCCTTTCTTTTTGTCTCTCTGATGTTCTGCTATTCATCCTGTCCCTTGCCCAGAAGGGCTCTGCTTTGGGCACTCTTAAAGGCTACTTATCTGCCATCTCTGCCTGTCTCAGGTTGCCAGATCAACCTTCTATTTTCAAGTCTCCCAGTGTCCTCAGGTTCCTTAAGGGATTCACCCATTTGTACCCACTTACTATGTTCATAATGCCCCAGTGGGATTTGAACCTTGTCCTTACCTACCTTTTGTGTGCCCCTTTTGAGCCTCTCCACAATTGTCCCTTGCAGATCCTCACACAAAAAAATGCTTTCCTGATTGCCATCACTTCTGCTCGCAGAGTGAGTGAGCTTTAAGCTCTTTCGTTGAAGCCACCATTTTTTATCTGTCCATCCTGACAATGTGATACTTCGTACCAGGACGTCTGTCCTAAGGTTGTTATGCCTTTTCATGTAGGCCAATCAGTCACTGTGCCTACGGTTTACGAACCCCCACATCTCTCTCATGAAGTGAAGAGACTCCACTGTCTGGATTCAAAAAGATTGTTGGCATTCCACCTCATTCGTACCAAAGATTTCCGGGAGGATGATCAACTCTTTGTGGGATATGTGGGTGCGTAGAAAGATCGGACACAAAAGCGAACTGTCTCACGATGGGTGGTGCTCTGCATCAAAATGTGCTACACTTTGGCAAAGAAGCAACCAGCTCGCGTGCTCCCTACACCAGAGCAACTGCAGCCACCACAGCGTTGGCACATGGAGTTCCTGTCCTGGACATCTGCCAGGTAGCAACTTGGCCATCCCGGCACACATTCAGGTAGCATTACTGCCTAGACAGTCAGGTCCGCATAGAGAACTACTTTGGCCATTTGGTTCTGCAGGACTTTCTAGTGTGATCTTGGTTCGCAGCCCACCGTTGAGGATGGTATTGTTTGGGTATCTATTCAAAGGTAAGGAATCTGCAACTAAGTCTCTATCAGATGAACAAGTTACTTACCTTCGTTAATGATTTATCTGGTAGAGACATTCTAGTTGGCCCTTTCTTACCGACCCACCCATCCTCCCGGGGATTCCCTTTCCAGAGCCCTAGTTCTGGCACAACATTCTCAGTGTTCTTCACGGCTCCACGCTACTGGGGTGGAAAGTAATGATAAGTAACTGATGTCAGCGTACCGGGTGGCACCTATATATGACCGCAACATCATCACGACGCCAGCGACGCATACATTCGACCAGTGCCACCTAACTGCATGCAAGGGTACTACTTGAAGAAAAATCTCTGGATTCAGTCTGACGCCTGGGGGAAATTCTAAGGTAGGGAATCTGCAACTAGAATATGTCTCTACCAGATGATTCATTAGCGAAGGTAAGTTACTTGCTCTACAAGTTCAAAACCGCCCGGTTTGCAAACATGAGGGACTTTGTTTTTTAGTTATTTATTTGACCAATTGTCCCACATTTATTTTGGTGCTCGGGCCTATTTTCTGTCCCAGTCCAACCCTGTGCATATTAGACGATGTAACTAGATTCTTCTGTCACAGCGACTCTGTAATACACCCTCAAACAATATTTTAACTAAAGGCGTGAAAAAAATGCACAATAATCATTCATATTCAAACCTTGTCTGCTAGTTCTACTGTGACTGAACACCACATCATAGGCACAAATACTGGATGAAGTTAGGGTGAATAGCCAGTTCTGTTTTTGTACCAAGGAAAACATTAGGGCAGTATCCAAATCTGTAGTTTTGATCTCATCTGTTTTTGCCCTACAGTATTGCCACTGTTTCCTCCTTTTAGTTGACCTGCCTTAACATTGAAATTGCTTTAAACTTTTATCCGAGGCATTTTCACATATACCCTTCTGATCTATTATTTTTTTTTTTATTTTTTTTATTTTTTTAACACACGTTGTGTTTCTTTGTTGTAACTTTATTTTGGATGCTTGAGCACAAACCTGGCTTCAGGAAGTAATGGTTTGGTCTACGTTTGAGTTTAAATATAGATACTGGTATGATTTGATGATGATTCTTTTTAGACATACTTACGAAAAGCGCTTCATAGAAAGGAGTAAATGTGCAGATGTGATGTATGACGTAATGCATTCGTAACATAGAATGGGATAGTTATGAAAGTTACACAGAGTGCATGAGACACTTCACCTAACAGACTGTTAGATGTTGAATACAAATACTTCTGGGGCTCAATTCAAACACTGTTAGTGAATATAATGTTTAACAGTAATTTGAAATCCAGAAAAGGGAGGACAAATCGCAGTGCATAGAGTTTCTAGAATATTGGTGTGCTTTCAGTCCCCTGCTGCCTCTCGGTTAGCTTAACACTATGCAATGTGACATACATACAAGCAGTGCAAGTGTTTGTACTTAGCTGCATCATAGGGTTTTGACTCTAGACATGGTATGATTTTTGGATAAGGTGCTTCCTTAACTCCTTCGCTGCCAGGCTATTTCCCCCTCCTGTGCCAAGCCTTTTTTTGGCTATTTGTGGCAGTTCATGTTTAGGCCATCATACATTTTTGTCCACATACGCTACCAATGCCAAATTTGCATCCTTTTTTTTTTTTCCCCAACATCCTAAGGATTCTGGAGGTACCCAGAGCTTGCGGGTTCCCCTGGAGAAGACCAAGAAATCAGCCAAACATTTTTTTTTTTTTAATGGGGCGGAAAAAGGGCTGCAGAAGAAAGCAGGTGTTTTCCCCCCCCCTCCCCGAAAATGGCATCAACAAAGGCTTTGCGGTGCTAAAATTGCCATCAAGCAGCTTTGAATCGGAAAACCACATTTCTCAGCACAATTTTGCCATTTCACTGGGACATATCCCATTTTTACTATTTTTTGTTATTCAGCCTCCTTCCAGTTAGCGAAGAGTGTGAAACCAATGCTGAAACCCAGAAAGCTAAACATTTCTGAAAAGTAGACAAAATGCTGAATTCAGCAAGGGGTCCTTTGTGTTGATCCTACAAGGGTTTCCTACAGGAAATAGCTGAAATAAAAAAATAAAAATTGATATTGAGGTGAAAAAACAGCCATTTGTCTCCACGTTTTACTCTGTAACCTTTTCCTGCAATGTCAGATTTTTTTAAAGCAATATACCGTTATGTCTGCAGGACTCTTCTGGTTGTGGGGATATATAGGGCTTGTAGGTTCATCAAGAACCCTAGATACCCAAAGCCAATAAAGGAGCTGCACCTTGCAATGGGTTTTCATTGTATACCGGTTATACAGCAATTCATTTGGTGAATTATAGAGAGTGAAAAATAGGTATCAAGGAAACCTTTGTATTTCCAAAATTGGCACAAGATAAGGATGTTGAGAAGCTCCGGTTATTTGCATCTCTGAAATCCGGGGTCCCGATTTTAGCATGTGAATTACTGGGCATTTCTCAAATAGACGTCTTTTTTTTTTTTTACACACACTTACATATGGAAGGAAAACATTTAGAGAAAGACGAGGCAATAATACTTGTCTTTTAATCTGTGTTCCCCCAAGTCTCCCGATAAAAATGGTACCTCACTTGTGTGGGTAGGCATAGTGCGCGTGACAGGAAATGCCCCAAAACACAACATGGACACATCACATTTTCCCAAAGAAAACAAACCTGTTTTTTGCAAAGTGCCTAGCTGTGGTCTTTGGCCTCTAGCTCAGCAGACACCTAGGGAAACCTAGCAAACCTCTACATTATTTAAAACAAGACATCTAGGAGAATTCAGAATGGGTTGACTTGTGGGGCTCTTACCAGGTTCTGTTATCCAGAATCCTTTTCAAACCTCAATTTGGCAAAAAACACTTTTTCCTCACATTTCGGTGATAGAAAATTCTGGAATCTGAGATGAGCCACTTCCACCCAGCATTCCCCTAAGTCTCCTGATAAAAATGGTACCTCACTTGTGTTGGTAGGCCTACTGCCTCCGAAAATAAATGCCCCAAAACACAACATGGACACATCAAATTTTTACACTGCAAAAAACAGGTCAGTTGTCAAAGTGCCTAGCTGTGGATTTTGGTCTCTAGCTCATCCGGCACCTTGGAAAACCTAGCAAACCTGGACATTTCTAAAAACTAGACACCTAGAGGAACCCAGGATGGGGTAACATGTGGCGCTCTCACCAGGTTCTGTTACCCAGAATCCTTAGCGAACCTCAAAATATGGCAAAAGAACACTTTTTCCTCATTTCAGTGATAGGAAGTTCTGGACTCTGAGGGGAGCCACAAACTTCCTTCTACCCAATGTTCCCTCAGGTCTCCCGATAAAAATGGTACCTCTTTTGTGGGTAGGCCTAGTGCTGTGACAGGAAGTGCCCCAAAACACTACGTAGACACATCAAAATGATCAAATACAAAACAACCTGTTTTTGCAGGGGCACCTGCGTTTTTGGTCCTGGGCTCAGTAGCCATCTAGGGAAACCTACCAAACCCAGACATTTCTGAAAACTAGACACCAGAGGAAGTCTAGGGAGGTGTGACTTGCGTGGATCCCCCAGGGTTTTCTTTCCCAGAATCCTCAGCAAACCTCAAAATTAGCTAAAAGAATCAAATTTTCCCCACATTTGTGTGAGACCACCGCATGGCACAAATTTCCACCGCCCAACGATCCCCCCAGTCTCCCGATAAATATGAAACCTCACTTGTGTAGGTGGGCCAAGTGCCTGTGACAGGGAAGAGCCAAAAACATGCCTAAATTGAAGGGGAACCAAAGTAGGTCCAAAAGGGCAGTTTGAAAGAAAAAAAAAAGTTTCTAGGCTGACAAGTGGGGCAGAATTTCTAGCAGTATAGATGCAACAATGCTGGGTGGTAGGGATGTTCTGGGAAAAATGTGTGATTTCAAGGAAAGTTGGATTTTTGCATGGCATTGTGGGTAAGAAAATGGTGTGGGGTGCATGTGAAGCACACCACCCTGGACTCACCCAGAAGTTTAGTTTTCAGATGAGTCTAGGTCTCGTAGATTTTTCTACATGGCAGCGTCCAAAAAGTGCAGCCTCCACCATTCCAAATGGGACGATTTTGAGAGTTAGGCAAGCTCTCATGGCCCAAATGTAAAAACAAAACCCCAGATAATCAAATGTCCTCTTGCTTGCTGTTAAGATAAGATGTTTTAGTGTGCGGGGTTGGGGGGGGGAGTTGAAAGACTGTTACTTCCTTCAGTTGGGGTGGGCGCATAACCATGCTTATACTAGTTGGTAGCCACCACCCCACTATTTGTTTTTTTTTCTTTTTACTCCCTGGCATCTAGTAAGCTCTCTGTCCCCCTGGGGAGTGGATCGGGGCTAATTGCCCCATCTGCCCAGCGGTGGGAAGAACAACTTTATCATTTATTTTGGATGGGGGTAGCGATCCCTGTGGGACGGTTCCAGGACGTTATGGTTATGTCTGTGGCACCGGACGTAACCATTATGTCCATGGCAACCAAGGGTTTAATTGTGAAATGTTTATACAATGATTGATAATGCATACACTTGGTCACTCATCACTGAAAAGGATGAATCGATGAATGATAGAATCTTTGTCATGTGATTAACCATGGCATTTTAGAACCTCTCATTAAAGCATTAGGCCAACTGAAGACATTGAAAGTCATCTGTGTTAAATTATATTAACCATTCTGTTAAAGTTTAATATTGTAGCTGAGATGGCTTCTGCATGTGAGCGGAGGAGCGTCGCCCTGCCTATCTTGCAGGCGCTGCAAAAGTAAAAAAGAAAATGATAAACTGCTTACTACCATTTATTTTTACTCTGCTGGCTCAAGCTGTGAGGGCGGAGTGGGGCCATCCCTGCTGACTTGCCCCATGGGGGGTTGAATGGTGTCAGCAGTTTAAAGTACGCATGTCACATTGGCCGACTGCCTCTTGCGACAGCCAGCCTGACATGCACACTTTAAACCTCTCCAACCCAAGCTATCTTGGGCAGCTGGGTGGAGAGAAAACGCAGGCTCCCAATGCCGGAACGAGCACTGAGCAAGCCTGCTCCTACCGGTCCTGGTGCTACTCTCATGGTGCTTAGGTGCTTAGGAGCATGAGAGTCTGGATTAGTTAGGGAGGTTGGCTTTAGGACTCTCTAGAAGAACCTTAGGACCTGAGGACGATGGGCATGAAGGCAGTAGTTAAGTAAATATTTTTTAGTTTACTAGTTTAAACAGTAACTAAATTGCTAACATGCATTACATTAACGTTAATGTAAAAACGTTTTAGTGACTGTTTATAGATAGATGTGTAAGCCTCTTTAACCCACTAATAGGCAGTGTGAGAAACTTGCACTGCTTTCAGCCTCATCCCCAGTGATCTGCGTGGTTCGTTGTAAGCATTGTTTATAACAAGTCATGATTGAGAGCTTTGGTACTGAGCCTAAAGGCACTGCTGGTATCTTAGTGCCAGCCATCATTTGTCCGCTACTCAGAGACCAATCACAACAAATATCAGTCACTGTTGTAAATTAGGGATTCACCTTTACAGCCCAGCATTCAGAACCATTTCAGGCTCCAAAGTTGCCACTGAGTTAGCTTCAGGGTGCTGAGGGTGGTAATGTGTGAATTAAAGTAAGAATTAGAGGTTAGAAACCACATTCATGGGAAGCCCAATTGAAAGAAAAACATTTGGAGAAAATAAATTTAGATCAAAATTTAAAAGGAAACTTGAATAAAAACAGTTTTATCGAAAAAAAAGTAGTGTTGGTAGTTAGGGTATTGGATTACGGCTAGGTTAAACACAAGCATAGACAAAGCTCTAGGTCTAGCTTTAAAGTGCCAACATATGAAGGGGAAAAAAGCATTCACAAACGCTGTTTACATGTGTTGCATTTACAATTGTGGTTTATTACATGAAAGCTTGTTCTACAGGCTTTGCCAGCACTAGGAAAAAGTAGAAAAAAGGATTTCTTTCTGTAAAGGATGCATATTGGAGAAAACAAATTAAGTGACTAACGGCGTGATGGTTTGAGTACATACAGTCCATAAGGACTATTTCACAACTGAAAGGTTCCCCTCAGACAAAATGCAAGGGGTTATGTAGAATCACATGTTTAAAGTAATTGTAGCATGCAATCTGTTGGGCATTAAGCCATGTTTTCTCATTCAAATTTCACACTACAGTCATAATAAACTAGAATTTGACCTTTGTACTGTACTAATAAATGTGATTGTCCGTTGTGGTACTCTTCACACAGTGTTCTCGTCTTTTGTCAACTTTTCCTGAACAGTACTGCCCCATAACATTCTGAACTAGCATCCATTGTTACACTGATCTTTAAGTTGATTTACATAATGAAACAGTATAGAGAGTGAGGAGGACGAGAGTAGATGTCCTAATGGTGATTGTTGAGGTAATACTATTGAAAGTAAACCAGATTGTGTGGCCCCGCGATTGAGTGAATGCTTTTTTTGGCGTTCAGGGTTTTTAAAAGACGGTCACCATATAGTTAGTTAAATTCACTGTTTTTTCTGTACAGTCACTGCTATCATGTTTTATTTATTATTTAGTTTAATTGTATATTTTGTGTTTTTATTTTTTATTTTTTTATTTATTCCTTTGTTCAATCTGTTTTGTTTAAGAAGAGGAAGATGTATGGTATTCTTCACACAATGTTCTCTCATTAAACCATCCTTCCTTTTGTTAACAAAATGTATAGTTTGCCAAGTAAGCGTTTAGATATTTGAGTTTAACTCTGTTGCGCTCACTGTGGCTGCATTGTCTTTGAATTAGCTGTTCGTCTTGGTTCCTGATCGGTGTGTGCCTTTACTTAACAGTACAGATTTCACGTGTTTCAGTGCAGTTAATCTAAATAACACTAATTATCCAGTATTGGATCTTTCATAAATTCACATGCTTGAATCATCCCCGTCATCGAAGTGCGAGTCCCACGGTACATAAAATAGCAATAATTAATAAATAATTTTTTTTTGCCATAGGCTATAATGGAGCCAGCAATTGCTCACATAGCCTATCCATGTCCTTTTGTGAAAGGACCCAAACCTGCCTGCTGTCCAATCAGGCACCAGCACCCTCTAGAACCTTCTCCAGAGAAGCTCCCTTCCTCAGATTTTCTACTGCACGTCGTGTGAAGGGGAGTCTCCCTGAGCTCTGCTCAGTTTTGTCTTCTACTTCAGAACTTTTTCTCTCAAAAGAGTTGAAAATATGTCAGATTCTTCTAGGAAAGGCCTTTTCCGCCCTTGCAAAACCTGTGGAAAGAAAAGGCTCCATGTGGATGACCCACATAAAGACTGTTTGTATTGTCTCTACCCACAACACCAGGTTAAGGACTGCAAAATATGTCGCACCTTCTCCACAAAGACCCTCAGAGACCGTGAGGGCAGGCTCCTGACATGGTTACAGGCCAAATCCTGTACTTCAGGTGAGGAGAGTGGGTCAGAGAGGCCACACAAAAGGTCCAGATCTGAGGACCTGGGCCACACAGAAAAATCCAGGAAAAGGCAGAAATCACATCATGGGAAGGGCTTACAGACTTCAGTCTCCTCTGAGCGTTCCTCTCCTCTTCAAAAGAAGGAGTCCTACCGTCTATCTCCTTCCTCAGAGCCTTCCACTTCTGGAAAAATGACTCTAAAAATCAGATCGACGACAACACCGTCGACAACCGTGACGACGACGGTACCAACAACTACCTTCTCCACTACATCGTCGACGAGACTGTCGTCAGCGTCGACTACCTTAACATCGACGATAAGGGATCCTATCCCCTCTCTCAAAACTCCATCGACGAGTGTAGTAAAAACATCGCCGGTTACAACACCGTCGACGACTGCCCCGTCGACTATAACGTCAGCAACGCCATTGTCATCGGTGGTTTCACCATCGACGGAGACACCATCAAAGAAGTCATCCTCGACGAAGACACCACCGTCGGCGAGACCATCGTCGATGGAAAAATCTGTACCATCCACGGCTGCATCAACTTTCACGCCATCGACAGCACTGGTGCCTAGTAGACAGATTGAGGCCACTCCTGCCTCTTCCAGGTCTCCAGATCTCCGAGCCATGGGCAGGATCAGATCTCTACCTGCACCGGACATTTATCCAACTGACACATCTCCAAACAAGGTGTCGGCTTTAGTACCCAGTCATCTTCTTGACTGGGAGGAATCTGACGAAGGTCCATTCGGAGATGCACATAGCCCCTCGCAGCTCCATGTCAAGTACCAAGATGAGGATGAAGAGGATGAGTATGAGCAATACCAACCATACTACTCTCATCAGGAACAATATTACGAAACACGAGAGCCTCAACACAGAGATACTGTAGAAATGCCTTCCTCCTTAATCCAGGATTTACAATCCATGCTTCAGGATTATAGGAGAAGGTTCCCACTGGCAGCGGAAGATCAGCCACCAGCGCCAGTCTCTCCGGTGACACCAGTTAATGTTCCTCCTCCTCCAGCTACTCCAAGATTGACATCCCACTCGGTGTTAGCTGCACCCCCCAGAGATGAAGGTTCCACTTCAGGGGAAGAGGAACAAGAAGGAGAAATTTCCACTCCCCAACATCCTACCGAGGAATGGGATAATTACTTGGCCCCCACTCCTTCTCCACCACCTCCTCGCCCCGCTGATTCTCCACCCGAGGACAAGGACATAGGTGGTTTCCATAATCTTATGGACAGAGCTGCGGTACGTTTTCACCTTCCAACATCTGTCTCCCAGTCGGAATGTTTCCTACATGATTTCAAGGAACAATCACGGAAGTTGGTACAGTCCATTCAGATTATTGATTTCATATGGAGCGAGGGTACAAAGATTGAGAAACCCGGCTACGGTTCCTCCAGTTCCACAAAAACTGGATAAGAAATACAAGGCAACCCAAGATTCTCCGGCATGCCTTACTGGCCATTCAAAGCCTGACTCTGTGATCTCACAGGCTGCTCAAAGGCGCTCCAAAAACCCATCGACGCCTATCTCTACAAGGAAGGTCGAAGACTGGACAATATAGGCAAGAGATTCTCCTCCATGTCTGCAATCACTGTCAGGGCAGCAAATTCTTTAGCGATTCTAGGTCGATATGACCGCCAAATGTGGTCCGACATGCAACCTTTCCTGGATCTCATCCCTGAAAATAAACAAGCAGAGGCACGAAAGATCCTACAGGAAGGTGAGCGTACGTCGGAAGAAATTATCGACTGCGCTCTTGACATAGCCTCTACTGGTTTCCGCCAACTAGCGGGTGCCGCGGTCTTACGACGGCAAGGTTGGCTCAAGGCCACATCTTTTAGACCAGAAGTGAAGTCCTGAATCCTAGACATGCCTTACGATGGCGAATCTCTATTTGGCAAACATGTGGATGACGCACTTCAAGCCATCAAGACGGACACGGACACCGCCAAGTCCCTGGGTACCCTGCAGTACCGGAAACAGCCCTTTCGAGGGGCTAGAGGAAGAGGTTTCACCTCATTTCGAGGTTCCTTCCACAGACAATACCAGCAATCCCAGTACAGGCCTTCATACATCCATACATCCATCAGCAGTACAGGCAATCATCGACTGCCTCCTATACCAGACAAGGAGATAAACGAAGGCAGGGTTCGCAATCCAGAGACCAACCCAGAAAACAATGATCTACAGGCACCGGCTATGCTCCCCCAATGCCCACGACATCAGCAAATAGGAGCAAATATTTCCAACTTCATCCAAGAGTGGAAGAAAATAACATCAGACAGATGGGTGCTGGATATAGTGACAAGAGGTCATACCCTGGAATTCACACAAAAGCCACCGCTTCACCCACCATCAGGCAGGTCTCTCCACCTTCGTCTGCTTCAAGCGGAAGTATTCAGCCTTCTTGCCAAAGGGGCTATAGAGGCAGTTCCTGTGCAACAACGGGGTCTCGGATTCTACTCCCGGTTTTTCCTCATAAGGAAGAAGTCAGGAGAGTGGCGTCCTATACTAGACCTCAGGAAACTCAACAAGTTCAGAAACAATCCTTCCGGATGATCACACTGTCAGATATCTTGCACCTCCTGAATCCTGGAGATTTTAGAACAACTCTAGATCTCCAGGACGCCTACTTCCACATACCAATACACCAAAAGCATCGCAAATATCTCCGTTTTACAGTAGCCGGTGCCCATTATCAGTTCAGAGTCCTACCATTTGGCCTCAGATCAGCTCAGAGAATCTTCACGAAATGCCTTGCCCCGGTCACAGCCTCCCTCAGAAGCAAGGGTTTCCAGGTGTGCCCATACCTGGACGACTGGCTCATAAAAGCTCCGTCATCTCTACTAGCTTCCAAAGCGACAAACGCCTGCCTAAAACTATTCAACGGTTTGGGTCTAACAGTGAACCTACAGAAGTCAGTCGTGCTTCCTGCATGCAGGAGAGTTTTCCTGGGAGCAGAATTAGACACTATCCAAAACAAGGCATATCTTACCCTAGCAAGGCAGCAGAAGCTGACCCAATTGGCTGTCACAATCTCCGCAAAAAAGTTTGTTTCAGTACGACTATTCAAATTGCTCCTGGGCATGATTTCCTCAGCCATAGTCCTAGTACGGCTAGCAAGACTCAAAATGAGGCCGCTGCAAGAAGAACTGCAACTTCAATGGACCCAGTCGCAAGGATCCTTCGACGACTTAATAACTATCACACCAAAAATTCGGCAGGCGTTAGAATGGTGGTCTCACATCAACCACCTCTCCCACGGTCTTACTTTTCTGGCACCAATGACAGACTTTGTCATCACCACGGACGCCTCCTTGGAAGGATGGGGAGAGGCCACTTACAGGACATGCGCATTCAAGGCAGATGGTCCAAGCTCCAAAAACAGATGCACATAAACCTGTTAGAGCTGAAGGCGATTCATCTCACGCTCAAAGCTTTTCTGCCACGCATCGCAGGATCATCAGTGTTAGTCAGAACAGACAACACAACAAGCATGTTTTACATCAACAAGCAGGGAGGAACAAGATCCCTCTCCCTCTCAAGAGAAGCTCAGTCTCTCTGGAACTGGCTCACACTGAACAACGTCCGCCTCAGGGCGGAGCACCTGGCTGGGGTCAACAATGCTCTAGCGGACTCTCTCAGCAGGACGGACGACAACTGTCACGAGTGGGAACTCAACCAGACCATACTCGAGGACATCTTCCAACGATGGGGTCGGCCGATCCTAGACTTGTTAGCCACCAATCTGAACGCCAAATGCCAGTTTTACGCCAGTAGATACCCACTCCCGGGGTCGTGGGGAAATGCTCTTTTGATGAGATGGTCTGGGATCTTTGCATACGCTTTTCCCCCCATTCCACTGATTCCCAGGCTCCTCAGGAAAATGAAGAACGAATGCTGCAGGATCATTCTCATAGCCCCCAAGTGGCCCAGGCAGTACTGGTACACGGAGCTCCTACTCCAGTCAGTAGCCAATCCAGTCCGCCTTCCTTGCAACCACAATCTTCTAACGAAGACTCAGGGTCTCATCTTACATCCCGACCCAACTTCGCTACACTTGCATGCTTGGCTCCTGAGTACAGAGAGTTCCACGATATGAACATTGATCAAGAATGTAGACTTATATTATCTAAGGCACGAGCAGAGAGCACGAACAAGACATACAAACTCAAATGGAAGAGATTCTGTGTTTGGTGCTCTCAGAATAATTTTCACCCATTTCAGATTAACCCTGAGCAAATTCTTTCTTACCTGCTCTCTCTCTCTCAAAAGCTGGTCTTTCCCATGCATCAGTCAAGATTCACCTAGCAGCTATAGCCTCTTACAGGCGATCAGCTAACATGCCATCTATCAGCTCATCCAGAGTCATCAAGCAGTTTATGAAAGGGCTGTTCCGCACCTTTCCTCCGGTACGCTTACCTCCGCCAGAGTGGCATCTTAATATTGTCCTCTCCCAACTCATGAAAGCTCCTTTTGAACCCATTCATAGGGCGGAGCTCAAGTACATCACCTGGAAAGTGTCAACCTTGCTCGCTCTCACCTCTACCAGGAGAGTCAGTGATATACAGGCGTTCACTACTAAAGAACCCTTTTTGGTTTTCTCTGAAGACTTTGTTATGCTCCGAACCAATCCCAAATATATTCCCAAGGTTCCATCTTCGTTCCACCTCAATGAACCCGTTATTCTACTAACCTTTTTTCCAAACCCTACTACGATCGCAGATAAAACTCTCCACTCTTTGGACATCAAACGATGCCTAAAATTTTATCTCCAAAGTACCAAACACATCAGAAAATCAGACCAACTCCTAGTATCTTATTCTCTGGGACGACAGGGAACAGGAGTAACCAAGGCCACTATAGCCCGATGGATTTCTTCCACAATCCAATTTTGTCACACCAAGGCAGGAAAACCGTTGACTAGGCGCCCGAGAGCCCACTCCACAAGAGCAGTCTCCACATTGGCTGCTTTGTTTCAAGGTATTGCCCTTGATAAAATTTGCCAGGCTGCGACATGGAAATCTACGCACTCCTTTACGCAGCACTATTGTTTGGAGTCATCACAAAGAACAGACTCTCTAGTAGGACAAGCTGTTCTACGCCATCTCTTTCATTAAGGTGAGACCTTTCCTTAGTTATAGACATATGGTTTGAAATGCAAATAACCATGTTTTCTATTATGCTTCCATGTGAATATGTAAGGTGTATGTATGTATTTATAGATGTGTGTGTGTGTGTGTGTGTGTGTATATATATATATATATATATATATATATATATATTGGTATTTACAGCATGAATTTCAGTTTTTATGTACACGTACTTAAAGTATCTGTATTCCTTCGTAACTCACGATCAGAAATGTATGAGTTTACTATGATTATTATTATTATTTATATTGGAGATAGAGGGTCTTCATGCTCGCACCCTCCATCCACTCTGGATACAATGTTTATCAACCATACTGCTGTCTATTCAGATTCAAGCGTGTGAATTTATGAAAGATCCAATACTGGATAAGAAAACAAGTTACTTACCTGTAACTACAGTTATCCAGTATTGGTATCTTTCATAAATTCACATGCGACCCACCCTTCTCCCCTTTGATGCTCGCATTTCCTCTCAGGTTCTAATTTTTTTTTCACTCTTGTGCTGGAAAATCTGAGGAAGGGAGCTTCTCTGGAGAAGGTTCTAGAGGGTGCTGGTGCCTGATTGGACAGCAGGCAGGTTTGGGTCCTTTCACAAAAGGACATGGATAGGCTATGTGAGCAATTGCTGGCTCCATTTTAGCCTATGGCAAAAAAACATTTATTTAGTTATTGCTATTTTATGTACCGTGGGACTCCCACTTCAACGGGGATGATTCAAGCATGTGAATTTATGAAAGATACCAATACTGGATAACTAAGTAACTTGTTTTCTTATTGTCCACTTTTACAGCTATGGCACGCTTGTGTGTGTGTGTGTGTGTATATGTGTGTATATATATATATATATATATATATATATATATATATATATATATATATATGTATATGTATGTGTATGTATATATATATATCTTGACCAATAACCAAATCCCTCCTTATGTCCCTTCCGACAAAAATAAAGGGAAACGGGACAGGGCTCAATCCAATTCAGTGTATTTGTTTATTCAAAGCACATAAGCAGCAAAAATTCGGCCCGACGTGTTTCGGAGCCACATGCTCCTTGGTCACAGGTCTGGTTACATTTCCATCTTTCTCATATAAATACACCATGTGATTCTAAAGGGCATATCATTAAAGGAGGACTCTCATACAGTGCCTCTTACAACTGTAACGTGTCGGACATCTTATAATATTACAACTCTCATTTAACAATAAATAAGTGTATCTGTCTGCCTATATTTATCTTCATATACAGACTCATAGCTCATATTTTTGCAAAATTCTATTAGGCATATATCCATCCTACAGGAACCTGTCATCAATCATCTCATCAATACATCCTCATATCTCGACTGGCCATTTTAGAAAAACAATTCTGCCCAACTGGGGCGAATATGGCAATTTTAGTAGAACAATTCTGTGCAAGTGCACAAATAGGTCACAGTGGGCAAGTATCACAATCCCTCCTAATGTTTGAAAAAGAAAATATCTGTACAATGCCTATTCTTGTTCTACTCAGAAAGTATGACCCCAACTGGAATAGATATATTTGTTTTTTTTGCCCACATATCACCATCTTAAAAGAGCAAACAAATGTAACCAACTACTGTTTAAAAGCATAAAAGGAGGATGCAGCAAAACCAAAGCATTTCAGCATATTCAACCCTATAGCTATCACAGATTCAGGATTACAGCATTTCTATATTAATCATTAACCTTGATGCACTGCCAATTCTTCCATATTTACTCCTCCTGGATGAAGAGTCCCATAACTAATGATGAGTTTAGACTGAAGCCTTCTCATTTCTTCTGTTCTTTTACCCACTCAATTCAAATAAGGATTCTATCTAACACACAGAATCTCAGCAGACTATTATTTTTTTTATCATGCTTCAGCTTGAAATGCTGTGCAATGGGGTATTTACCTTCATTTGTAATCGCTCTCATATGCTCCAGCTTTGTGGCTCGTGCTTCTAATGTAATACTTATTGCATGGACAATCCAGGGCGTAGACACAATATTCTAAGTTACATGTGAGATGTTTCATCATTTTATGTGGTAGAGAGTCCATTGATAATTCAACTGACTTACAGTTGTTACTATATTTACATGCTTTAAATGTGCCACATATAAAAAAGCCTGTTTGTGTTTTTAACTTTCACACCAGATTCAACTAAGCTGTGACTGAGAGTATCTTTAAGAGATGTACATCTTCTAAATGTTACTTGTGGACTATCTCCAGTGTACTTAACCAGGTGTTCATCTGTTAAGAGTACCTCTCAAAATATCTTCAAGCTCTGTCTGGCATCCCGTACCTGATTGTGGTAGAGAGTAATACATTTTATGGGTTGAACTTCTTGACTGGTCTTCACTTTTGGGGTTAATAGTCCTTCCCTCTTAACCTTCCTGACTTTTTCACATGCTTGTTCTATGGTTTTGAGAGAACAGCCTTTTTTCAAAAATCTTTGTTTCATTCTACTCCTCTCTTCCTGAAAGACCACCTCTGAACTGCAATTTCTCCTCGCTCTAAACAAGAATGCTTTCTATTACATTTTCTAGGATGG